>NC_084627.1:23273523-23513523 GCF_033978795.1 Nerophis ophidion
ATCAAATGTTTGCTGTCTCATGCTGCTTCCTTTATTCCGTCACATATTAATTGTCCCCCCAACAATGTGACCAAACCGGAAACAAAAATATGTTCCTCTCCAATTTACATGGGTTTTGTAACAAAAATAAAGTTAACATATACTTGCACGAAATTACCAAATAAAATAAATTTTTAATCACATTGTATGTAAATACGAACTGAATATTTTTAAATTGTATTTATGTATTATAACCAACGATGAAATTATATAACATGTATTCAGTGTGCTTCTGTCAGCAACTACACTGGTACCTACGTACATTGTAAGTCATATTCACCCATTCACACACACGTTCACACACTGACGATGCATCATGTGCATGTTGGTGAAGTCTGGGGTGATGAGATGCGTGATGTCAGGCACTTTTGTACCACATTTTTTGCGTCAAATTATGGAAAAGTTCCGAATCGATCGACTTTACCGCTAACTCATCCTCTCTGTCCTTGCTGACAGTGTTAATAAAATTTGAGATCCCAGTGAAGCCGACCAGGGCCTCTATGGTTTCAAATGGCCCGAGTAAAACATCTGTATTTTTCACTTAGGTCATCTGTGCTCACTGATGGCTGAGATCTGGTCTGAACGAGGAGCCTGAAATCGCTCCCCGGAGCTTTCACGGAGGCCACGCTCGGCCCCATATTGGAGCCATTTCCTGTCTCAGGAGTGGGCAAAGGTTTGACCCCTTCTGCCCCTTTTTCTATATAAGAACACACACACATGCAAACACTCTTTTTTTTAAGACGACACCCCAAGGAGAGAAAGCTTGACGTACAGTTAAGTGAATTAGAGAATCTCTGAAAAGCCCCACACGGAGAGGCCAAATAGAATTATATTTCATGGCGTATGATAATCGAAAAGCTGGAAATGCTCCCATAGATGTTCTGTCGAAAAGGGGAGGGATCCAAATAATGGCCGTACAGCTTGTTGCAATAACCAGAAAGGAGATAGGACAAGAAGCCTATCGTTGTGTAAGGATAACCACACTATAAAAGCTTACATGTGCACAGTTCTCCATGGATGATTGCAGTGTCAACTTGAAGGTGAAACAGAAGCTCTAACATCTACCAACTCAATGAACCTGGCAGTGGAACCTATATGATTGAACACAATCTTTTCCATGGTCCAACTTGTCCAGGGTGTACACCGCCTTCTGCCTGAATGCAGCTAGGATAGGGTTGTGCAGTATACCGGTATGAGTATGATACCACGATACTAATGAATCATTTTCGGTACTATACTGCCTCTGAAAAGTACTGGTCCCGCAGGCCCCGCACCCGCGTCGTCATCACGTCATGACATTGCTGGTTTTACGAGCAGATGAGCATGTTCGGTAGCACCAATCACAGAGTACTTTCTTACAAGTATCATCCCTGCACGACGAGGAATAGCTAAATATGCTTCACTACACACCGTAGCTCACCGGCATCAAAATGTAAACAAATGCCATGGGTGGATCCACACCTGTAATGATATCAAGTACAGGCACATATCTAGTCGATACTACTATGATTACGTCAATATTTTTTGGCATAATAACATATTTAGTTTTTTTTAATGTATGTTATGTTTATAAACTCAGGAAATATGTCCCTGGACACATGAGGACTTTGAATATGACGAGAGGTGGGTAGTAACGCGCTACATTTACTCCGTTACATCTACTTGAGTAACTTTTGGGATAAATTGTACTTCTAAGAGTAGTTTTTATGCAAAATACTTTTACTTTTACTTGAGTATATTTATAGAGAAGAAACGCTACTTTTACTCCGCTCCATTTATCTGCAATCAGGTCGCTACTCGCTACTTTTTTTTTTTTTTATCGATCTGTTGATGCACGCTTTGTGTGTTTTGATTTTGTCAGACACGCATTCAAAGTAGGAACTACGCATGCTTGCATTTCACCAATCACATGCAGTCATTGGTGACGTTGGACCAATCAAACAGAGCCAGGTGGTCACGTGACCGTCACACGTAGAACCCGACATGTTGAAAAACTTATTGGGGGGTTACCATTTAGTGGTCAACTGTACGGAATATGTACTGTATTGTGCAATCTACTAATAAAAGTTTCAATCAATCAACCAATCAATCAAAAGTGTGAAGGAAAAAAGACACTTTTTTTATTTCAACCGTACTTCCCGTCAAAAGCCTAAAGACTGATCGCACAGTTCCTGTCTTCAC
The DNA here is from genome assembly GCF_033978795.1 of Nerophis ophidion. Classification (NCBI taxonomy): domain Eukaryota; kingdom Metazoa; phylum Chordata; class Actinopteri; order Syngnathiformes; family Syngnathidae; genus Nerophis; species Nerophis ophidion. Next base: position 23,275,744 of record NC_084627.1, read on the forward strand.
AATAAAAGCGCCGCCCCATCGCGCCTGCGCTAACAAAATAAGAGTCTCCGAAAGCCAGCGCAAACAAACTAGCAAGCTACGGAGTTTGCTGCCAATGTATTTCTTGTAAAGTGTATAAAAACGAATATGGAAGCTGGACAAATAAGATGCCAAAAACCAACGACTTTCATGATGTATTAGACAGAAAAGAGGAACTTTTTTTCTCCTCCATTTGAAAACCGGGACGTTAGCACTATACTGTCTGATTCCAATCAATGCAAGTCATCAGAATCAGGTAATACACCAACTTATATTCTTGTCTTCATTAAAGATAGGAATCTATATGTTAAACATAAATGTATATTCATTAAAACACCTTTAACATGTAAACAAAAACGGCAAAATAAATAAGTATAAATTATATACTGTATATATAAAGGTATGTATATATTATATATATATATATATATATATATATATATATATATATATATATATGATATGTGTGTGTATGTATATATGAGGTAGATCACCTCAACATGGTCATTTATTAAGTAATTGATTAACATTGAAAAACTTATTGGGGTGTTACCATTTTGTGGTCAATTGTACGGAATATGTACTGTACTGCAATCTACTAATACAAGTTTCAATCAATCAATCAATGCCTACTGAGCCTGTGGTGCTGTTAAGTTATTGTGGCTCAATTTGCCTTAATTTTTTTTTATTTTAATGTATTATTATTTAATATATAATATTGTTTTAGTTGCTTAAGAGATATTCCTGGCTCTGAATTTGCTCATTGCTATTTTTTTGTTTTTGTGCATTATTGGTTGCCGTAATCATTTAACGAACAGGTTACTCATCAGTTACTCAGTACTTGAGTAGTTTTTTCACAACATACTTTTTACTTTTACTCAAGTAAATATTTGGGTGACTACTCCTTACTTTTACTTGAGTAATAAATCTCTAAAGTAACAGTACTCTTACTTGAGTACAATTTCTGGCTACTCTACCCACCTCTGAATATGACCAATGTATGATCCTGTAACTATCAATCAATCAATGTTTATTTATATAGCCCTAAATCACAAGTGTCTCAAAAGACAGCACAAACCACAACGACATCCTCGGTACAGAGCCCACATAAGGGCAAGGAAAAACTCACATCCAGTGTGACGTCGGTGACAGTGACAATGATGACTATGAGAAACCTTGGAGAGGACCGCAAGCAATGGATGTCGAGTGGGCCTAACATGATATTGTGAAAGTCCAGTCCATAGTGGATCCAACATAACGGTGAGAGTCCAGTCCAAAGTGGATCCATTATAGTAGCGAGAGTCCCGTCCATAGTGGAGCCTAGAAGGAAACCATCCCAATCGGAGGCGGATCAGCAGCGCAGAGATGTCCCCAACCGATACACAGGCGAGCGGTCCATCCTGGTTACCGACTCTGGACGAGAGGTCCGTCCTGGGTCCCGACCCTGGACAGCCAGTACTTCATCCATGGCCAACTACTTGGTATCGGATTGATACCCAAATTTTTGGTATCATCCAAGACTAATGTAAAGTATCAAGCAACAGAAAAATAAGTGATTATTACATTTTGAACAGAAGTTTAGACAGAACATGTTAAAAGTGAAAGTAAACAGATATTAACAGTAAATGAACAAGTATATTAATAATCACTTTTCTACCACTTCTCCTTAATAATTTTGACAAAATAATAAAATGTAAAATGACAATATGTTTCTGCCTACATCAGCAGACTAATTAGGAGCCTTTGTTTGTTTACTTAATACAAAAAGACAAGTTGTCGAGTATGTTCTCTATTTTATTTAGGGACTTAACTGCAATAAGAAACATGGCTTTATTTTGTTAAAATAAAGCCAATAATGCAATTTTTTTGTGGTACCCTTTATTTAGAAAAATACCGAAAAGCGCCGAAAAGTATTGAAATAATTTTAGTACTGGTACCAGTACCAAAATATTGGTATCGTTACAACACTAAGCTATGGTATAGGCTCCAACACCCCCGTTACCCCATGGGGTACGAGCAATTGTATTTATTTTAAAGGACATTTCAAAGTAATATCTTAACTTGGGATTGACATTTGATTAAATTTCCTTAATTGAGTATGGCAATAGCTGGCATAGGCTCCAGCAACCACCGCGACCCCGTAAGGGACATGCGGTAGAAGATGGATGGATAGAATAATTCACCATTAAAGAGGCTGTTTGCAACTTGCTGACAATTACATTTTTCAAAGCAAAAAATACAATAAGAATACCGTTGGCAAGCTTATGTTACCATTAGTGATTTAACAGCACACATTTGTTTTAAAATTGTCCATATTTTTAAATTTACTATGTTTATGTGTAATTGTTGTCTACGGCGTGCACACATACAAAAGCAGTCCATGAGAAATTTGCAGTCAAGTTGTTGTTTTGATGAAATAAACATTCAATGACAGCTAACACTAACTTGCCAAATTGCTATTACAATATTAGTTAACATCACTCAAAGCCTGCGATGAGGGGGCGACTTGTCCAGGGTGCATTCCGCCTTCCGCCTGAATGCAGCTGAGATAGGCTCCAGCGACCCCCCGCGACCCTGAACGGGACAAGAGGTAGAAATGGATGGATGGATTACCCAAAGCCAATGCACGTGTTGCGTACGGACGCAGTTACATCACTACGTCCTAGAAACCGGATGAGGGTGGGATATACTGCATAAAATACATCCATCCATTCATTTTCTACCGCTTGTCCCTCTCGGGGTCGCTGGGGAGGCTGGAACCAATCCCAGCTGTATTCGCGCAGAAGGCGGCGTACACCCTGGACAAGTCACCACCTCATCACAGGGCCAACACAGACAACATTCACACTTACATTCACACACTAGGGCCAATTTAGTGTTGCCAATCAACCAGAGGTGGGTAGAGTAGCCAGAAATTGTACTCAAGTAAGAGTACTGTTACTTTAGAGATTTATTACTCAAGTAAAAGTAAGGAGTAGTCACCCAAATATTTACTTGAGTAAAAGTAAAACGTATGTTGTGAAAAAACTACTCAAGTACTGAGTAACTGATGAGTAACCTGCTTGTTTAATGATTACAGCAACAAATAATGCACAAAAACATAAAAATAGCAATGAGCAAATTTAGAGCCAGGAATATCTCTTAAGCAACTAAAATAATAATATATATTAAATAATAATCAGTAAAATAAAAAAAAAATAAGCCACATTGAGCCACAATAACTTAATAGCACCATAGGCTCAGTAGACATTGATTGATTGATTGATTGATTGAAACTTGTATTAGTAGATTGCACAGTACAGTACATATGCCGTACAATTGATCACTAAATGGTCACACCCCAATAAGTTTTTCAACGTTAATCAATTACTTAATTAATGACCAAGTCGAGGTGATCTACCTCATGTATATATATATATATATATATATATATATATATATATATGTATATATATATATATATATATATATATATATGTATATATATGTATATATTTATTTTGCCGATTTTGTTGACATGTTAAAGGTGTTTTAATGAATATACATGCATGTTTAACACATAGATTCCTATCTTTCATGAAGACAAGAATATAAGTTGGTGTATTACCTGATTCTGATGACTTGTATTGATTAGAATCAGACAGAATTGCTGATGACTTCCACGTTTTCAAATGGAGGAGAAAAAAAGTTCCTCTTTTCTGTCTAATACCACATGAAAGTCGTTGGTTTTTGGCATCTTATTTGTCCAGCTTCCATATTCGTTTTTATACACTTTACAAGAAATACATTGGCGGCAAACTCCGTAGCTTGCTAGCTTGTTTGCGCTGGCTTTCGGGGACTCTTATTTTGTTAGCGCAGGCGCGACGGAGTGGCACTTTTATTGTGAAGACAGGAACTGTGCGATCAGTCTTTAGACTTTTGACGGGAAGTACGGTTGAAATAAGTGTCTTTTTTCCTTTACACTTTTGATTGATTGATTTGAAACTTTTATTAGTAGATTGCACAGTACAGTACATATTCCGTACAATTGACCACTAAATGGTAACACCCCAATAAGTTTTTCAACTTGTTTATGTCGGGTTTTAAGTATGACGGTCATGTGACCGCCTGGCTCTGTTTGGTTGGTCCAACGTCACCATTGACTGCATGTGATTGGTGAAACGCAGGCATGCGTATCCTACATTGAAGGTCTGTCTGACGAAGCAAAACAAACATTAACAGATCGATAAAAAAAAGTAGCGAGTAACGAGCTGAATGTAGATAAATGGAGCGGAGTAAAGGTAGCATTTCTTCTCTATAAATATACTCAAGTAAAAGTATGTTGCATAAAAACTACTCTTAGAAGTACAATTTATCTCAAAAGTTACTCAAGTAGATGTAACGGAGTAAATGTAGCGCGTTACTACCCACCTCTGCAATCAACCTATCTCCAGGTGCATGTCTTTTACTTTGGAAAATTAGCGCCATCTAGGCATCTTATGTAAATTTTGCAAACAGCCTCCTTAAAGGGGAACTGCACTTTTTTTATGAATTTTGCATATCATTCACAATCATCATGAGGGCCAAGAAAATGGATGTTTTTTGTTTGCATTTACAATTTTAAATATATGCAATCAAAAGTTTGCTTACAATGGAACCTATGATAGCTGCACAATTCTGCCTAGAAAGTCCATCCATCCATCCATTTTCTACCGCTTATTCCCTTGTGGGGTCGCGGGGGGCGCTGGCGCCTATCTCAGCTACAATCGGGCGGAAGGCAGGGTACACCCCGGACAAGTCGCCACCTCATCGTTACATACATACATTTCCATTTAGAGGAAAAATGTCCAGAAACCTCACAAAGAAACGGGCAGGGGGAAAACGACGACCAAGGGTCTTTTCGCGTAGTTCTTGCCCTTTTCAGGTCCTAATGGCTGTCAAAGTGTACCAACTTTTTGGAATACCGTCTCAGTCTTCTTCTGTCTAGGTAAAAGGCATGATTTATGATCTAGAATAAACTTACAGGGAGCTAGGAATTGAAAAAGTTGCAGACCACTCGACAATGTTATTTGATTTTAGGAGTTCATTTAAAACGTAAAGACAGTCAATGGCTCGAGAAGTTTTTTTGCAGTTAATTTATTAAATAGAGCCTGAACCAGTAGTTTAGGATACCTCTATTAGGAACCACTTGGCCACCTACTCAGTGGTCTAGTGATTAGAGTGTCCGCTATGAGATGGGTAGGTTGTGAGTTAAAACCCTGGCCGAGTCATACCAAAGACTATAAAAATGGGACCCATTTCCTCCCTGCTTGGCACTCAGCATTAAGGGTTGGATTTGGGGGTTTAATCACCAAAATGATTCCCGGGCATGGCCAGCGCTGCTGCTCACTGCTCCCCTAACCTCCCAGGGAGTGGAACAAGGGGATGGGTCAAATGCAGAGAACACATTTCACCACACCAAGTGTGTGTGTGTGTGTGTGTGTGACAATCATTGGTACTTTAACTTTAACATTTTCAATGTTCTTCTAATTTTATGAGATACTGATTTTGGGAATTCTATTGAGTTTAAACAATAATCACCAAAACTATTAGGAAATTAGGAAATACCGTCTAAAAATGTTTCGCGAAAATGACATTTTCATTGGTTTTCAACTGGATGTTTTGTGTCATCCGGTGCAAATATGTCAGAATTACCCTTTCCATGCATAGACTTTTCTAAAAGTGTCAATGGCTGGTGTCAATTTCAACTCTGCCGGCAGTGCAACGCTGAAGTGTGTTTATTTGCATTAAAACTTTTGGTGGAGCTCCAAATAGTGCTTTTGTTTTAAGACGATCCCCCTTAAGAGGTTTTACTGTAGGCCAAAGACAAGACCATCAGAAAGGTTGGATAAATTGAAACGACTGACATAGCAGACCAAATATCATCCAACCCAACATCTGCTCTGTCTCGACACAATTAAGGGAAGTGCTTGGACTTTACCCCCATTGAAGGTGACACGAATAATAAACACAACAATGAGCCAATGTGGTCCAGGTCTGAAATAAGTCCTTTTGGTGTCTCACCTGAGACAATACATGCATTAACCATCTTGCATCAGAGTCCCAGATCAGTTTTTTCTGTCTCCATGTGGATTTGACTGAATCATTTGGTCCCTGGGTTGAAAAATCATATTTATTATGGAATAAAGTTTGCAATATATTGGCAAGATTTGTATGACTTTTCAAACGATTGTTTTGTGTGTGTGAGTGTGTGATCGTCCCTTTCCTCTGTTCTCCCTCATAGGGTCTGCAGGAAGTCTTGAACAATGGGACCCCTCCTGAGGTTCTGCAAGCCGGCTGTAAGAAACACGACATATGCACGCACCCGTGTCACAGTGTTTAATGTTCGCAGGTGCACACACACTCACACGTGTCCACACACCCACATACACTTACACTATATTGCCAAAAGTTGTCGGCCACCCATCTAAATGATCAGATTCAAGTGGCCTAATCAATAAATGTAAAAAAATAAATAAATCACTTGGCTTGGCCACAGGTGTATAAAACCAAGCAGTTAGGCACAGAAATTTCTTCTACAAACATTTGTGAAAGAATGGGCCGCTCTCAGGAACTCAGTGATTTCCAGTGTGGTACTGTCATAGGATGCCATCTGTGCAACAAATCCAGTCGTGAAATTTCTGATGGACGAGTTCGGGTTTGGAGGTTGCCAGACGAACGGTACATTTCGGACTGCATTGTGCCGAGTGTGAAATCTGGTGGAGAAGGAATTATGGTGTGGGGTTGTTTTTCAGGAGTTGGGCTTCGCCCCTTAGTGAAATTAACTTTGAATGCTCCAGCATACCGAAACATTTTGGACAATTCCATGCTCCCAACCTTGTAGGAACAGTTTGGAGCGTGCCCCTTCCTCTTCCAACATGACTGTGCATCAGTGCACAAAGCAAGGTCCATAAAGACATGAATGACAGAGTCTGGTGTGGATGAACTTGACTGGCCTGCACAGAGTCCTGACCTGCATCCGGTAGAACACCTTTGCGATGAATTAGAACGAAGACTGAGAGCCAGGTCTTCTCGACCAACATCAGTGGGTGACCTCACCAATGCACTTTTGGAAGAATGGTGGAAAATTCCTATAAACACACTCCGCAACCTTGTGGACAGCCTTCCCAGAAGAGTTGAAGCTGTAATAGTTGCAAAAGGTGGACCCACATCGTATTGAACCCAATGGGTTAGGAATGGGATGGCACTTCAAGTTCATATGTGAGTCAATGCAAGTGGCCAAATACTTTTGACAATATAGTGTATAAAAACACATGATGTTTTGCACAGGTGAAGTGAAGCCATTACCTTGATAGCGAAAAAAGCAGCTGTAGCGGTTAGCGTCATGCTATCTCATTAGCACGCCAATACATATTTAAAAGTTATAGTCTTAAGAGTCAGCTACAACTAGAATAATTCTGACCAGATGACTTGTAGTTCTAACAAGCAACGCAAGAATGGGTGGAACATGATGAGGGAGCATGAAGACCTTTTGATCTGAATCACCATCTGGTTACCAAAGGGGAGCACTTGAAGGTGGCTAATGCGTGTACTCGCACTCACACACATGCACACACACCAGAGGTCATATGACCCACCCCAGCCAAACCCCACCTCCATGCCGTCTTGATTTACTATAGACCACTTGAAACCTTCCAAAGTGACCTAAACTGAAGCTGTTCAAAATTAGCCCAGAGCGGAACGTCTCACAGTCGTCTTTAATTGTTTAGATTTTCAAGGCAGTTTTCCCCTTAAAAAATAATGGAAATAGAAATAAGAATTGCAAAACATATTGACAGCATAGGCAAAGATATTCAACTGAAATGTTTTGTGGGCCACATTTCCAGAAAGCTAAGAACACAGGAGCCGGACTTCTCCTTTCTGTCATGTCTTGTGATCATGTTCTGTTTAGTTATGTTCTGTTTGTTTTTGACTCCATTAGTTCCTGTTTTTGCGCACCCTGGTTTGTTTTAATTTCCATGACAACTCATTAGTTTCAGCTGACTCATTTGTTTGAACTCCCGCACCTGTTATTAATCATGTCACTATTTAAGCCTGTCCATGCTATAGTTTGAATTGATGTTCATTGTTCATGCTGCTTTGCTCTTTTCGAGCCACAGTAAGTGTTGTTTGTTTTATGTTCGTAGTTTATGTTTAAGTATTAGTTTTGTTGCCTGCGTTAAGTTTTGTGCCTCCACTGTGAGTGCCTTTTGTTTGTAGCTTTTGAATTGAGATAAAAATCATGTATTTACCTTCACGCCGTGTCCCGTCACCTTCCTCTGCATTCCTGGAAAACAAACCCCACCACAGTCCGGGTTATGACACCTTCCCTATTAGTCTTATTTTCCATATAATGTATGTTATTTTAAAGACCTTCTGAAAAAAAAAAATGTATTGTATGTTCTTAAGAAACTGTTGAAAATGTGAGTCTCTCACAAGTTTCAATCTAAACCCGTGGGCCACCAGTGAAACAGCCCAAATGATGGAAGAGAGGACCTAAAACGGAACCTTGGACCACACCACTAGTATAAGTCAATAGGTTGAACAAATGACTACCGACTGCAATTGAAGTTAACATGCTACAGCAACACCTTAGTTACATACATCACATTATGAACATTATTGTGACTGCCAAAAAGAAGAGGACCTAAAGAAAGGGGTGCCTTGAGGAACACCTCGGTTATGCAAAACACAAGTTTGGACCCAGTGATTCTGTGTTAAGGCCAAGATCTGCCACTGTGTTTACACAGGTTCAAGTTCCTCAATACAACAGGAGCACTCAAGTCTTTTTTAGTCTCATTCCAGGGCTGCCAGTTAAATAGGCAATGTTCATCATTTTAACTGTGTTTGTGCCCAGTCTGCATTGAGACAGACTGGACATGTCACTCAAAAGTGCAGATTCTAACCATTAGAATCATTTATATAGTTTGAAAGTATCCAGTGGGCCGCGTTGAATATCTTTCTTATCATGTAAGGTGGTGATTATCATAAAAAAATGCGAGGAGGAGCATTGTACATAGTAGATTCTGTAGTATGGAAAACAGGTGTATGTGCTCGTGCAGGGATTTCAAAGTTTCAATCAATCAATCACAGTTTAATTATGTAGCTGTTTATCACAAACGTCTCAAAGTGTTGCACAAACTACAACGACATAGTCAGATCCCACACCAGGGCAACTGCCTGTGTCCGAGCTTGCTCGAGTTAGTCAATCTTGACTCGAATAGTAGTCTATATTTCTGGAAAGAGTGACGGCGCCTTATTGGTTAAGGTGAATGCCGTCCCTCCTAAGCAAGCCCGGTTTGCCCCGGAAAGAGGGCCAGTTATCAATAAACGTAGGTCCCTGTTCGCTACAAAAAACAGCTAGCCACTTGTTAAGCGAGACTAATCTGCTATATCTCTCATTATTGCCTATCACTCGATGCCGAGACAACTTTCTTGCGAGTTTACAAATCAGAGCTAAAAAAATAGAAGATTAAAATAAAATAAAAAAATCGGTCTTAGCCTAGGCCCTGGAGTGGGGGTGCAGGCCAAGGGAAAAAAAAAACAACAGCTCATAGCCATAGTACACATCCCTCTTCCATGTGTGTAAGAGGGAAACATCAAACATCAAAGAACACAGAGGACATTAAAGACATTAAAGCAGCAGATACAAGCAGACACTTCTACATACAGCTATGAATAAAAAGTAAAATAAACATATCCACTGTGGTGGCCTCTGCGGTGTTCCACGCCATCGTCTGCTGGGGAGGAGGGAGCATGGCCAGAGACAGAAGCAGACCCAACAAGGCAACCAAGACAGCCGACTCCACTCTCGGTCAGTGTCCAGTCCGCATGGATGAGCGAGGATACGTCCAAGGTGACTGAGGTGTCCGACACCTGCTCACCCAGTCAAGACACCGCGAAGCCTCTCCGTCCCAGTAGCTCAGTGCTAGCTCCACAGTCCTGTCCCCTCATCCGCATCTCCTCCAGTACATCCAAACAGACTCTGGTGTAGCAGAGACCCTGCAGCTGGTCTCCAAGGCCAAAAGGCTCCCGGGAGGCAAGATCCAGAAGTCCACAAAAAAAGCACCACAGAGGTCACGAAAGTGCCACCGCTTGTCACACAGTCCCAAAGGGTCCCGGACCAAAATGCAAAAAAATATAATACCACATGAAAACAAGAGGGAAACACAAAAGGATGACACAAGAGCACAGAGCTCCTGTCTACAGCAGCCACTACAGCAGCGCCATCTTGGAAAAAAAAAAAGACTTGCTGTCTTTGGAGCAGTATTAGCAGCGTGAAGGAGCAGACGCCTTCGAAACTTAGTTGCCTGTGACCGCGACTAGCTTAGCTTCGTTACTTAAGCAGCTAGCTAGCTGAGAGAGAGGTGGTCAGACAGACAGTGAGTGCTTTGTAAGTTTGATAAGACTACTAAATATGTTTGATGAGGAATAAAGAACGCTGTGAAACAATTAGAAGCACACAGATAGAAAGAAAGATAGTAGCTTTTTCACAGCAGCGAGCAACAGCAGACTTTTTCCAGACGTGACTGAGTGGATTATTTGCGCTCTTTTTGTTTCTATAATGCAAGGTGGCTGTTATATAGTGCACAATATGTAGTATTTATTACTACCGGTATTTTTTAAATTTTTTATTACGTTTTACTTCTGTTATTGTATGTAAAAACCTGCACTGCAACAACATTGGTTTCCCCAGTGTGTGATGAAGTCTGGCTGTCTTTCTATCCATCTATCAATCCATCCGTCCATCCGTCCTTCCGGCCATCCATCTTTACATACATGCTACTTGCAGCCTCCCGTGTCATTCCTTCTTGTTTCATTGCCCTCCCGCCTGCTCTGAGGTCGATAAAATAAATACTCATGTTTTTATTTGTCCACAACATTTGACATAGGCCTCTTTTTGTCAACAGACGCCAGTAAGAAGTTGGATTAAACGCAAAACTCAAGACGAAAAAGACGGCGCTGTTGTGACATTACTGCTTGGTTTGAGAAAACATAAGACAAGCAAGGATAAAGTTTTATTTTATTTATTTATTTTTTGTTTTCTAATGATGGCATGTGGACAATAGCACTGACAAGTGACATGCAGTGATATAAACGCTGGTAAATGCAAATTATTTTGATGCTGCATTGTGCTCTACACAAGGTTAGGCACGGTACCTGTATGTACGGTGAATCTATATACTAAAAAAATTAAATGTAAATAATAATAATAACGGTGGTGATGTTTGTATGCAAGACATATATTTAACAGTTATTTTGAAAATATAAATTATGATACTTTTGGAGAAGCTCGGGTGTGGAGGGTTTCATCTGCATGGAAAGGATCCGTCTCCACACATAACTTGTTTGCCGACATACTCAGAATGTTGGTAATTAAAACGTGACTGTGGAGTAAAATGGACACCAAAGCATATCCAATACATATCATCTAGACCAGTGGTTCTCAAAAGGGGTACGTGAGATTTTCAAAAGATATTCTACAAATAGCAACAATTCAAAAATCCTTTATAAATATATTTATTGAATAATACTTCAACAAAATATGAATGTAAGTTCATAAACTGTGAAAAGAAATGCAACAATTCAATATTCAGTGTTGACAGCTAGATTTTTGGTGGACATGTTCCATAAATATTGATGTTAAAGATTTCTTTTTGTGTGAAGAAATGTTTAGAATTAAGTTCATGAATCCAGATGGATCTCTAATACAATCCCCAAAGAGGGCACTTTAAGTTGATGATGACTTCTATGTGTAGAAATCTTTATTTATAATGGAATCACTTGTTTAATTTTCAACAAGTGTTTAGCTATTCCAAATAGTTCAAAGAAGACCACTACAAATGAGCAATATTTTGCAATGTTATACAATTAAATAAATCAGAAACTCATGACATAGTGCTGTATTTTACTTCTTTATCTCTTTTTTTCAACCAAAAATGCTTTGCTCTGATTAGGGGGTACTTGAATTAAAAAAATGTTCACAGGGGGTACATTTGATCTAGACCACAAGGAAGTGTGTAAAATGTAGATTTAATTTTTTTTTTTGCAAACTTAATTTTTGTCCTAATCAATTGTTGGACTAAAAACATTAGGCTATATATGGTAACTATTATTATAATTATTGTATTCAATAAGTATTGTATTTGTATGCCTTCTTATTTGCTTTTTTAATGTATATCCTAAATATTTTAAAGCTGGGTCTGTCATGGAGTTGGGGTTGCACTATTTTATTTTATAAAATTTTCTTTTCTGTGATTTTTGTAATTACAATTTTAGAAATCCATTTAAAAAAATGTTTTTTCTTTGTTGGCCATCACTGCGCATATAAGTTGAATGTCAGTAGCTATAAGGAGTATTTGTAACCTGTAATCTGTTTTGAAAATGTTTAATCGAGGATCGATTCTGAATGGAATTGTCAGCCCAAGAAATGGAATTGAATCGAATTGTGAGGTGCTCAAAGATTCCCACCTTCACCTCACTTCACTTTCTATGTGCAAGGTGGTGGTTATCATTAATAACCGGAGAGAGTAGCAAATTCAGGATTCAAGATTTAAGATTGTTTATTGTCATATGCACAGTTAAACAGACCATTTGCCGAGCAATGAAAATCTTACTTTGCTAGTCCACCCTTCAACAAGTCTCACGGTACTAAACTAAAATAAAAAAATATTAAAAAAAATAAAAATAAAATAAATAAATAATATATATATATATATATATATATATATATATATATATATATATATATATATATATACATATACATATATATATATATATATATATATACATATACATATATATATATATATATACATATATATATATATATATATATATATATATACACACACATATATATATATGTGTGCACCTGTATCAGCAAGCGTATTGTTGGATTTTACTTAGTGAATATTTTGGAATCTTTCTATGTATTTACTAGATGCAAAGTGGTGGTTATAATTAATAACTGGAGAGGAACAAATTCACTAACTACAATATAAAGCACCTGCATGAGTGGGGCTTATTTTTGGATTTGATTTAGTAGAATTTTGGACTCTTTCTATTTACTCGTATAATGCAGGGTGCCATATTAACTGGCGGGAGGAACATTTGCATAAATTATATGTCTGTCTTTATTGCATGTGCTCATTGTGCGTTTATTATTCTGTCTAATGCCATGCAGAAATTTTGAAATGTTACATTAACAGATATTCAGCCTTGGTTTATAAATCACGGTCTGTTTAAAAGGGAGCTTGGTCTTAATACAACCGCTGTCTATATCGCCAAAAGACCTTTTGAGGGTTCAGGGGTCAGCTGTTAGGAGAACAACTGGATGCATGCATCTTGTCGGTTTATGTCGTAAGCCGCTCCCAGTCCCGCCCCCGCTAAGTTGTCAGGCCGAGACATTACGGAACAGGATCCTTTCCAGTCTAGTTGGTGGTGTGACGCGCCAAGAATGTGTTGTCACGCGTGGTCGGAGACAACTGTGTTAGTGCGCACCCACGTGCTTCTTTCCATACATGGGATAGAGCATGTGTGTGTTTATGTGTGTAAGGTCATCATCTCTTTCCTCAAGACCCACCTCTCCCTCAGTGTTGCTTTCAAGGAACAAAAAGGGTGCAAGGCCCACTGCAGTTGCCTTATGTGACTTTTTGTGACAAGTCCGGAACGTACTTGCGAGACAATCTTTGACACAGTAATGTTCCGGCCATTGTTAGGCGTGTACTGCAAGACCACGCAATACAATGCCGCCTGCTTTCTGGCTTCAAACCTTGTTTGTTCTCGTCAACGGAAGAGGGAGTGACCCAGAGTGAGATCACTTCCTTCATCGCTCTTTCACTCCCTTTTTTATTATTCCTTATAAATTTAGCAGGGAACTGACAATTACAACATTGGAACATGGAGCAAATTGACCTTTTAACATTACAGTTTTAACCAGTGGTGTGCTGTCAGGAAGCATAAATCATGATCATAATTAAAGATAACATTTATTTTTCTTTTACTTACCCTAAATCAGTGGCTCTCAACCTTTTTTCAGTGATGAACCGCCTGTGAATTTTTTTTTAATTCAAGTACCCTCTAGTCAGAGCAAAGCATTTTTGGTTGGAAAAAAAGAGATAAAGAAGTAAAATACAGCACTATGTCATCAGTTTCTGATTTATTAAATTGTATAACAGTGTAAAATATTGCTCATTTGTAGTGGTCTTTCTTGAACTATTTGGAAAAAAAGATATAAAAATAACTAAAAACTTGTTGAAAAATTGTCAAGTGATTCCATTATAAATAAAGATTTCTACACATAGAAGTAATCATCAACTTAAAGTGACCTCTTTGGGGATTTTAATAGAGATCCATCTGGATTCATGAACTTAATTCTAAACATTCCTTCACAAAAAAAGAAATCTTTAACATCAATATTTATGGAACATGTCCACAAAAAAATCTAGCTGTCAACACTGAATATTGCATTGTTGCATTTCTTTTCACAGTTTATGAACTTACATTCATATTTTGTTGAAGTATTATTCAATAAATATATTTATAAAGGATTTTTGAATTGTTGCTATTTTGAGAATATTTAAAAAAAAAATCTCACGTACCCCTTGGCATACCTTCAAGTACCCCCAGGGGTACGCGTACCCCCATTTGAGAACCACTGCCCTAAATATCTAAAAGTATTCATATTCTCTTCATGTCATATTATGCTCCTTCCAGCGCTGTTGTTTTTAGGTTATAGTGTTTTTATCCAATCAGAATTCAGCTGGCCTATGTTGCCATGCTGTACAAAATTTGCCGAGGGCCTTCAGAATCAACAATGTGGGGGTTCGTGCACAGGAGGAGAACGGACACGAACATTTGACAGACAGTTGTGATAGCCAAGCAGATCACAAGTTGTTGTCAGTAAGGCGTTCTAGCTGGCCGAAGGCAGATATATATTGCGATGCGCTAGGTAACATAAAAACTCCATTACCCAGCATGCCACAGTAGTGGAGAGCATGCGCAGTAGCCCTGTTTACGTTGTTGAATGTAGCCATGGATGTTTTTGATGAGCACCCTGTAGAGTAAACTTTAGAACTCAGCCAACACGCCTTGTCTGCATCTTTTATGATTAGACAAAACAACACATATATTTGCAAGGCCATTTTCAAGAAGGATATTAAAGGCCTACTGAAACCCACTACTACTGACCACGCAGTCTGATAGTTTATATATCAATGATGAAATATTAACATTGCAACACATGCCAATACGGCCTTTTTAGTTTACTAAATTGCAATATTAAATTTCCCGCGAGTTTCTTGTTGAAAACGTCGCGGAATGATGACGCGTACGCGTGACGTCACGGACTGTAAGGAAATACTAGCGCTTCACCAAACACGGCTAAAAGTCGTCTCTGGTCATGGTGTAATTATACAGTATTTTGGACATCTGTGTTGCTGAATCTTTTGCATATTTTTCATTTAATAATAGAGACCATAAAGAACATTGCTGTTGGTGGAAAGCGGTGTTTAGCAGCTGTGTTTAGCACCGAGACACAGCCGGTGTTTCTTTGTTTGTTGTGAAGCTTTAACACAGAGCGGTCAAGCGAACATGTTGTCTCTACGTCAACCAGCATGTTTTTGGATGGGGAAATTGTGATATATATCTTACGGGAGAAACCATTGGATTATTCGTCGTCCTGCAGTAGCTGTTTAAAAGGCAGCTGTGAGCTTGGCTCCTCGGCTTCTCTCTGAGACACAGGCGTGTTCACCGCAGCCATCCCACCTCGAGGTATGTCTTTAAAATCTCACTAAAACACTATTAAAACAATAAGCAGATAAGGGATCTTCCAGAATTATCCTAGTAAATGTGTCTGATTACATCTGAAACGCTCACACTGCCGCCGCCCGGCGCCGTCGCTTTTTTTCTTCTTCTAGTCCTTCACTATCAATATCCTAATTCACAAATCTTTTGTCCTCGCTCAAATTAATTGGGAAATTTTCACTTTCTCAGTCCGAATTGCTCTTACTGCTGGTGGCTCCCTTTATAAACAATGTCAATATGTGTGGAGCTCTGCAACTCGTGACGTCACGCGCACATACTTCCGGTAAAGGCAGGGCTTTTCTATTAGCGACCAAAAGTTGAAAACTTTATTGTGGATGTTCTCTCCTAAATCCTTTCAGCAAAAATATGGCAATATCGCGAAATGATCAAGTATGATACATAGAATGGACCTGCTATCCCCGTTTAAATAAGAAAATCTCATTTCAGTAGGCCTTTAATAGAAAAAAACTACATCTTGTGAGACGATCTCCGCCAACCCCGGGAGCTCGAATGGGTTCTACAAATTGTGAATTCAGATATTTTATTTCTTTATTTTTTCACGTTTAATGTTTTTTTCCATCCATCTTCTACCGCTTGTCCCTTTCGGGGTCGTGGGGGGTGCTGCATTCGGGCGGAAGGCGGCGTACGCCCTGGACAAGTCGCCAACTCATCACAGGGCCAACACAGATAGACAACATTCACACTCACGTTCACACACTAGGTACCATTTAGTGTTGCCAATCAACCTATCCCCAGGTGCATGTCTTTGGAAGTGGGAGGAAGCCGGAGTACCCGGTGGGAACCCACGCAGTCACGGGGAGAACATGCAAACTCCACACAGAAAGATCCCGAGCCTGGGATTGAACTCAGGACTACTCAGGACCTTCGTATTGTGAGGCACATGCACTAACAAACCCCTTGGCCACTGTGCTGCCTTAAAGGGGAACATTATCACCAGACCTATGTAAGCTTCAATATTTACCTTGATGTTGCAGAAAAAAGACCATATGTTTTTTTAACTGATTTCCGAACTCTAAAAGGGTGAATTTGGCGATTTAAACGCCTTTCAATTGATAGCCTGTCGAGCGATGACCTTTCACCCGTGACGTCACAACATGAAGCAATCCGCCATTTTCTCAATTTTATTACACGCACCAAGTCAAATCAGCGCTGTTATTTCTCCGATATCCACACAAGAATGTGTGGATATCCTGCGACATTCAAAGCAGATGCATTTCCAACGATAAAGTCAACGAAATCTGCAATATTGGAAAATATGAATCTGCCCGAGTGCGAGCTATTCAGGGACGACGGCAGTCCTTTCCTGCAGACGAGCGAGGTAAACGCCCTGGATATGATTTATGCCACTTGTTTTTCTGTCTCATTTTGTCCACCAAACTTATAAGGTTGTGGATGAATGCACAAAGGTGAGTTTTGTTGATGTGATTGACTTATGTGGAGTGTGCTAATCAGACATATTTGGTCACGGCATGACTCCAAGCTAATCGATGCAAACATGCTATTTAGGGTAGCTGTATGTACATATTGCATCATTATGCCTCATTTGTAGGAATATTTGCATCCAGCCTTTCTCTCCACCCACATTTAATGCCAAACAAACACATACCAATAGTTGGTTAGAAGGCAATCGCCGAATTCGTCCTCGCTTCCTCCCGTGCCGCTGTCTGTCGTGATATGGCTCAATAGCTTCAGTTTCTTCTTCAATTTCGTTTTGGCTACCTGCCTCCACACTCCAACCATCCGTTTCAATACATGCGTAATCTGTTGAATTACTGACGGCGCTGAAATCCGAGTCTGAATCCGAGCTAATATCGCTATACCTTTCTGTGCCATGTTTGTTTCTGTGTGGTCACGCTGTGACGTTATAGGATAATGGATGGGTGGATATAACGACGGTTAAATCCAATCAGGCACTTTGAAGCCGGTTTTTGGGATATTGTGTGATGGGTAAAATTTTGAGAAAAACTTCGAAAAATAAAATAAGCCACTGGAAACTGATTTTTATTGGTTTTAACCCTTCAGAAATTGTGATAATGTTCCCCTTTGATATAATATGTTATAATATTGTTTTTATGCAATTTAAATTTTGACAGTACCAAATACATTATGTTTTAATTGCTGATGCGGGTTTATTGATTTTTAATTGCTCCAGAAAATAACCCGTCACAAGAAGAGGAGTAATACTGACATAATAGAAGAATCATTTTTTAAACACATTTCTATGTATTTTGGGCGCAAAAAAAATCAGAACAATGTAATTCAACAAATTGAAGTTACATCAAAGAAAATAATTTTTATACTCATCAAACAAAATAATTTTTATAATTATATGACAGCTTCACTTGCACCAGCTGACATCACCACCAATTAGTGGTGCTGATACAACCAATTTAAATCTAGTTCATCCAATCTCTTAAACACAAACCCAAGAGGAGAGCAAAAGTGGGTTCACAGAATCACAACATTTTTACAAAATCAAATGCTTTTTTTTTTTTTTTTTTGCAAAATATTCATAATTCTGTGTGTTCAAACTAAAAAACCGTACATTTGTTACGTGCTTATTTAACATGTTCGCATTAGATGTGACAACCATTTATTTTGATGTGATTTATCTTTGCTATGATTTATCACTCTAAGAACAAAAAATTAACTAATTTTGCCTTTGACATCACTGAGGTTGTTGACTTGGTAGCTTTGAAAAACATGTTTTTCAATATTTTTCCCAAGTTGACACACCTCCCCTAAAGTTTTCTGGCGCCCTTGACAAACTCCTGCCTTACATTACTGCGATAAAGCAAATTGCGACAGTTGCTGCGTAATTGCATTATTTTTGTAAGGCATTACCCCCAACACCGCTTCTTCTAATAAGAACACTTTCACACACAATTTGGCAGACTACAATATTAACAGGGCCCACCCCGACAGCCCTCATGTTGTTTGTGCCAAATTTAAAACAGATGTCAGAGTTTTATGTTTGACTGTTCAATAAAAGAAATATTAAAGTTAATCATCTAAGCATTGAAAATTAGTTAGCCTCAAAATGTAATAAAATGTGTGAGGTCATTTGAAGAAATTTACAAACCATGTTTCCTGATTTAAGGTGACAATAAGTGCTAACTCTAGGGAAAGGAATAGTCCCCACACAAAAATAAACGCAACAGTATTTTTTTTAACGTAAATTTGTGACTGTTTTTGTCTTTCAACATTGAAAATGTAATCTTATTTCACATTCATTTGAAATTGTTTTCCATTTAATTTTTTTTAACATTTTCCCTGTGATATTTCGACTTTATTCCCATAAAAATTTCTCATGAAATAAATGTTTTTTAAATACATTTTTCTTTATAACATACCAATGTTTCTGTCGTATAAAATACAATTATTTAAATATAAAATACAACTATTTTATAGTTTTTCTCTAGGGACTCAAAGTGCTTTACATAGTGAAACCCAATATCTAAGTTACATTTAAAGCAGTGTTGGTGGCACTGGGAGCAGGTGGGCAAAGTTTCTTGCCCAAGAACACAACAGCAGTGACTAGGATGGCAGAAACAGGGATCGAACCTGGAACCCTCAAGTTGCTGGCACGGCCACTCTACCAACCGGGCTATACCGCCCCAGTAAAATTTTAACTTTTTTAGTGTGATATAACTATATTCCCAAAAAATCCCACTTTCTTTTCTCTTAAAATTCTAACTTTTCCTCATAAAAATAATTTTTTTTCTTGTAACTCCAAGGTTTTTACTTCAGTAAGAGTGTGTGTGACAATCATTGGTACTTTAACTTTTTAACTTTTTAGCAAAATGAGACATTTTCAGTTTGATATTTCAACTTTATTGCCGTAATATGACTGCATATTTTTCTGTAAATGTTATAACTTTTTTCTCATAAAATTCTAACTTTTTTTGTATACTAACAAAAATAAGTGGAGTTATAAATGTATTCGCGTAAAAACACATCCACTCTTCTTGAAAACTTATAGCCTTTTTTTTCTCATGAAATTTAAATATTTTCCTTGTAACAACAATGTTTTAAAAGTTTGGATGAATTACATATATCGTCTAGTAAAGTTGAACTTTTTCAGTGTGATATTAAAACTGTATTTCTTTAAAATTACATATTTTCTCGTATAAACTTGAACTTTTTTATCATAATGCAAATTTAATGATTGTATTTGAATAAAATTACAACCATTTTATAATTAAATCTTTACTTTTTCAGAGTGATATTACACATTTTTGCTATAAAATTACAACTTTGTACAAACCCCATTTCCATATGAGTTGGGAAATTGTGTTGGATGTAAATATAAACGGAATACAATGATTTGCAAATCCTTTTCAAATGAATATGCTACAAAGACAACTTATTTGATGTTCACTGTATCAAAAACCGTCATCAATCTCTAAAGGATATCACCACATGGGCTCAGGAACACTTCAGTAAACCACAATCACTAATTACAGTTGGTCGCTAAATCTGTAAGTGCAAGTTAAAGCTCTACTATGCAAAGCGAAAGCCATTTTTCAACAACATCCAGAAACGCCGCCGGCTTCCCTGGGCCCAAGATCATCTAAGATGGACTGATGCAAAGTGGAAAAGTGTCTGTGGTCTGACGAGTCCACATTTCAAATTGTTTTTGGAAATATTCGACATCGTTACAGCCGGACCAAAGGGGAAGCGAACCATACTGACTGTTATCGACACAAAGTTCAAAAGCTTGCATCTGTGATGGTATGGGGGTGCATAAGTGCCCAAGGCATGGGTAACTTACACATCTGTGAAGGCATCATTAATGCTGAAAGGTACATAAAGGTTTTGGAACAACATATGCTCCCATTTAAGCGCCGTCTTTTTCATGGACGCCCCCGCTTATTTCAGCAAGACAATGCCAAGCCACATTCAGCACGTGTTACAACAGCGTGGCTTTGTAAAAAAAAGAGTGCGGGTACAAGCCTGGCCCGCCTGCAGTCTAGACCTGTCTCCTATCGATAATGTGTGGCGCATTATGAAGGGTAAAATACGACAGCGGAGACCTCGGACTATTGAACAACTGAAGCTCTACATAAAACAAGAATGGGAAAGAATTCCACTTTCAAAGCTTCAACAATTAGTTTCCTCAGTTCCCAAACGTTTATTGAATGTTGTTAAAAGAAAAGGTGATGTAACACAGTGGTGAACATGCCCTTTCCCAACTACTTTAGCACGTGTTGCAGCCATAAAATTCTAAGTTAATTATTATTTGTGATATACAACTGTGCAATATTTGTATTTAATGCTATGTATCATAACTCTCCTAGTCTAATATACACTAATCTTTACTGTAAAACCATTCAATCTGTGCAATATTTATACTAACACTGAAGGACTAATAATCCACACGTACTATTTCTTTGCATATGTATGTACAGTACAGGCCAAAAGTTTGGACACACCTTCTCATTAAATGGGTTTTCTTTATTTTCATGACTATTTACATTGTAGATTGTCACTGAAGTCATCAAAACTATGAGTGAACACATTTGGAGTTATGTATTTAACAAAAAAAGGTGAAATAACTGAAAACATGTTTTATAGTCTTGTTTCTTCAAAATAGCCACCCTTTGCTCTGATTACTTTTTCGGACACTCTTGGCATTCTCTTGATGAGCTTCAAGAGGTAGTCACCTGAAATGGTTTTCACTTCACAGGTGTCATAGTTTTGATGTCTTCAGTGACAATCTACAATGTAAATAGTCTTGAAAATAAAGAAAACGCATTGAAATGAGAAAGTGTGTCCAAACTTTTGGCCTTTACTGTACATCAGTTAGTTCAGAAGCAAACAAAGCACAATGAGTCTACACTTCCACTTGAAAACAAAAGGAGTTATGCAGGTCTATACCGACTTGAGATGGATGTTTCACCACTTACCGGCAAGGGTTAATTCCCGTCCTGCGTCAGTGTGCAGGATGTAACCAAAGCCTGAGTCATTGTTGACAGAGTCAAAGGGTCAAGCCCCGTCGCTGGCCCTCTGTAGAATGAAGTCAATTAGCTCCATGTCCTGTCAGCAAGGCAGAGAGGGGAGATAGAACACGCTAATTGATGTCCATGTGTTCCATTGTGGTGGACTTTGAAGACGGACGCCTTTTTGTGTGTATGACGCATATTTTGTCCTCTGGTTAGTTTCAATATTTGATCATTCTGGAGCCACTTTTATGGCGATGTTATGTCGAGAAGCATCATGTGATTTTTTTTTTATTTTTGACTGATGGCCGATTTTAGCGTTTGGATACAAGCATGGTGGAAGAGGGGTTAGTGCGTCTGCCTCACAATACAAAGGTCTTGGGTTCGATCCTGTCAGGCGGTGCTCGCATCGTGATGCGAGTTTTGTCACCCCAAGATGCAAGAGGACCAGATCGGACGTGAATGGCAGGTAAGAGCTTGAGTTTAATACAAAAAATAAAATAACACTGGTGCAAAAAGGCAAAAGAAAGTGCGTGCCTACGCACGAAAAGCTAAGCTAATACTTAGCAGGGAGTCAAGAGTCCAAAAGGTAGCGTGCCGAGCGCACGGGAAGCTAAGATGAAACTTAGCACAAGAACGAGACATAAGATACCCACGTGAGTGTTGCATAGAGCAAACAACGGATCAAGACAGAACTGAGGTCGAAGGCAGGCTTAAATACTAAAGCAATAATCAAAACACCGAGGCGCGTAAAAAAACAAGAGCAGGTGGAACAAATGAGAAACCATGGTAAAAAGAAAAAACAAGGACGAGCCAAACCACGGATCAGAAGAGTCCAAAAACAAACAGGAAACACAAAAGGACTCAAAAACCAAATCAATATATAATCCGGGCGGCGGATCATAACAGATCCTGCGCTCGGGATCTTTCTGTGTGGAGTTTGCATGTTCTCCCCGTGATTGCGTGGGTTCCCTCCGGGTACTCCGGTTTCCTCCCACCTCCAAGGACATGCACCTGGGGATAGGTTGATTGGCAACACTAAATGGTCCCTAGTGTGTGAATGTGAGTGTGAATGTTGTCTGTCAATCTGTGTTGGCCCTGTAATGAGGTGGCGACTTGTCCAGGGTGTACCACCCCTTCCGCCCGATTGTCGCTGAGATAGGCTCCAGCTCCCCCCGCGACCCAGAAGGGAATAAGCGGTAGAAAATGGATGGAGATACAAATGGTTACGAACGCACTCCCATAAACAGTGTAAAAAGAAAAATAACTTTTTCACATAATACAGGGGTCGGCAACCCAAAATGTTTAAAGAGCCATATTCGACCAAAAATACAAAAAAGTAATCTGTCTGGAGCCACAAAAATTTAAAAAACGTATATAAGCGTTATGCGATGAGGTGGCGACTTGTCCAGGGTGTACACCGCCTTCCGCTCGATTGTAGCTGAGATAGGCACCAGCGCCTCCCGCGACCCAGAAGGGAATAAGTGGTAGAAAATGAATGGATTGATAAATAAGCGTTATAATGATGACAATACATGATATAAGTTAAGTTAAGGTTAACCCCAGTGTGGTGTTTTGGTCTGTGGGACCCGTTTTCATTATATATTAAAATAAATATGATACAATTAATTATTTTTTCAAACTGAGACCCACTGACTTTGGCTCATTTTCTGTGAAGAACATATATCAGAATATATATTTAAAGGCCTACTGAAATGAGATTTTGTTATTTAAAACGGGGATAGCAGGTCCACTCTATGTGTCATACTTGATCATTTCGCGATATTGCCATACTTTTGCTGAAAGGATTGAGTAGAGAACATAGACGATAAAGTTCGCAACTTTTGGTCGCTAATAAAAAAGCCTTGCCTGTACCGGAAGTAGCAGACGATGTGCGCGTGACGCCACGGGTTGTAGGGCTCCTCACATCCTCACATTGTTTATAATCATAGCCAACAGCAGCGAGAGCGATTCGAGCCGAGAAAACGACAAATTCCCCATTAATTTAAGCGAGGATGAAAGATTTGTGGATGAGGAAAGTTAGAGTGAAGCACTAGGAAAAAAAAAAAAGGCGACGGCAGTGGGAGCGATTCAGATTTTATTAGACACATTTACTAGGATAAATCTGGAAAATGCCTTAACTGCTTATTGTGTTACTAGTGTTTTAGTGAGATTATAGAGTCATACCTGAAAGTCGGAGGGGTGTGGTGACCGCCGGTGTCTCTGATGGAAGCCATGGAGGAGCCAAGAAAGTCGCAGCTGCCTCTTTGACAGCTGCAGGAGGACGCAAGCTCCGCTCATGTCTCCGGTAAGAACCGACTTATTACCACAATTTTCTCACCGAAACCTGCTGGTTGACATGTGGTAGAGAAACATGTTCGCTTGACTGCTCTGTTCCATATTGAAGCTTCACAACATACAAAGAAACACCGGCTGTGTTTTGGTTGCTAAAGGCAGCTGCAATCCACCGCTTTCCACCAACAGCATTCTTCTTTATAGTCTCCATTATTAATTGAACAAATTGCAAAAGATTCAGCAACACAGATGTCCAAAATATTGTGTAATTATGCGGTTAAAGCAGACGACTTTTAGCCGTGAGTGGTGCTGGGCTAAAATGTCCGCTCCAACCAATAACGTCACAAGTACGCGTCAACACAAGCGTCATCATTCTGCGACGTTTTCAACAGACACTTGGCGGATAATTAAAAATTGCAATTTAGAAAACTAAAAAGGCCGTATTGGCATGTGTTGCAATGTTAAGATTTCATCATTGATGTATAAACAGACTGCGTGGTCGGTAGTAGTGGGTTTCAGTAGGCCTTTAATGACCACACACCATACACACCCTCTACACATTTCTATTACATATAACAGAAAAGAAGTGTGGAAATTGATGTCTGTCACACACGCACGCACACACACACACACACACACACACACACACACACACACACACACACACACACACACACACACACACACACACACACACACACACACACACACACACACACACACACAGCAGGGCTAGACAGGAGGAGAACAGAGTGTAGGTACACAGAACATCAGAGGGTCAAATGTGCGAGAAAATGAGAGCAGACAGTGTTTACAAACAATGTTGCAAGGTTGTGTGGGACCCGCAGGTGCAGAAGCACAAAAGAAGAATCCCTGTGGGATGCAGAAACTGGCAGAGAAATTTTCCGTGCAACGTTCATATTGTTGTTACTCAACCAGCGTTTGTGGGTCTGATGGACCCACAAACGCACATTCATCACAATAGGTAACATTATTAAGCATTAATAAAGCATTAGTAAATTATTGGGATATGGTAAACATCTGTTCAGTATTTTAACATAAATATGTGTGATTGTGAGGCATTAAATGCTACAAAATGCAATGGGTCCATCAGAACCACAAGCGCTGGCTGAGTAACAACAATATGACCATTATACAAGGATTAAAGTACCAGTGATTGTCACACACACACTCGTCGTGGTGAAATTTGTCCTCTGCATTTGACCCATCTATTTGAACCCTTGTTCACTCCCTGGGAGGTCAGGGGAGCAGCGGGCAGCAGCAGCGGCTGCGCCCGGGAATCATTTTGGTGATTTCTTTAACCCCAATTCCAACCCTTGGTGCTGAGTGCCAAGCAGGAGGGTAATGGGTCCCATTTTATAGTCTTTGGTATGACTTGGCCAGAGTTTGAACTCACAACTTACCGATCTTCTCAGTGGGTGAAATAACTCCTGGAAATGACTGTCTTAGAATGGTCAAAGGTATAGATGTGTGACCAAGTTAAAGAAAGCGTCGGGCTGTCTTCTTGTAATGGATTTATTATAATCCTTGCCAGCTGGCTAACGTTTGCTGTGGTCTGGAACAACATAGCACACTAACAACTATCAGAAATGCAGCCAACATTACATACAGATAATGTGTCAATAAAAATGCAAAAATGTAATAAATACACATAGGACATAAGTAAAATAAATTAAATGAGCTCAAATATACCTACAAACAAGACATAATTATGCAATATGTACATACAGCTAGCCTAAATAGCATGTTAGCATTGATGAACTTGCAGGCATGCAGTGACCAAATATGCCTGATTAGCACTCCATAACAAGTCAATAACATCAACAAAGCTCACCTTTGTGCATTCACGCACAGTATAAAACGTTTGGTGGACAAAAAGAGACAAAGAAGGAATGGCATAAAACACGTTTTTCTGTGGCACCGTTGGAGAAAGTTATACACGTAAACAAACTGTTGAGTCACACTCCACACAACTACGGTGATTTCAAGGGTCGCTGAGATTAGTAGGAAAAAGTGGTGCTCGTTAAATACTCTCATCAGTGGAGCATAAACACAACCATATTAAACAGGGGGCTTTCTAACACTTAGAAAGGTCTGTGTCGTGTTTGTCCTCCTACAGAAACCATATTAAAACAACAAATATATTTTTCACCCCATTATTTTTCCATTTCCATACATTTTTAAAAAAGCTCCATGGAGCCGCCAGGGCGCCGCTCAAGGTTGCTGACCCCCGACAAAATAGGTGGAGGAGTCATGTTCATGCGTTTCTAAAGAGTTGCTACAATATGAAAGGATGTCACTTTTGTCCTTATTAGTTCATTTTTTTAACATTTAATCCCTTCATCATGTCTTCTGATTGTGAGGCAAACCTTTCTGAGTGCAGTGTGTAAAAGAAAAGAAAAGTGGAAGCATATATTGGCTCCATGTCCGGTCCAAAATGCTCAATGATAAAGGTAGTCTCTTAGATTGAAACCTTCGATCCCAATGAAAAACAAATACAAACTTGTGCTCCCCTTTACAATGTATAAAACAATTACAGATATAAGGTATTTTGTAATTTTTATTAACGATTTGTTTAATTATTGTATTTATTAATTTTATTACAGTGTTTTATATGTCCTTGATGTGTTCTGTGTACAGTGTAAGTTAAGGATGCAAAAATCGATCAGCCGGATCAGACGGACATTGAAAGGCAATGACGATATAAACGCCAAATCCACTCTGGCTGACACATTTATTCTCAGTATCCTGGCTGACACGCTAGCAGCTAATAATGTGTCTCTATACACAGTGTGGACCCCCTCACTTAGGGTAATAACAATCACCTCCATTGCAGCAAATACACTGCATTTATTACTATCTTAAGTCTCATTACCAAGTACTATTATCACTGGAAGATGAGGAAAAACATGTTACACACAGAGCGCAAGCCTGGTAGAGGCATGCTAATAGCTAATCAAACTGCTAAGCTAACTTTTACGAACAGAATATGTAAGTGCTTAGTAAACTTCTAAAGTGTAGCTGGAACAACGTAAAAATAGTCTAAAACTGTATTGTCAAACTGTCAATAGCATTCACCATAAACACCATATTTTCTTTGAAGGCTATAAGCCACTACTTTTTTCCTACGCTTTAAACCCAAAGGCTAATAAAACGATGCGGAAAATGTGTGGATTTTTTTTTGCCAACGTCCATAATGTTTGGCTTTCAACAAATTGTTTTCATACATGCACCTGGGGATAGGTTGATTGGCAACACTAAATTGGCCCTAGTGTGTGAATGTGAGTGTGAATGTTGTCTGTCAAACTGTGTTGGCTCTGTGATGAGGTGGCGACTTGTCCAGGGTGTACCATGCCTTCCGCCCGATTGTAGCTGAGATAGGCTCCAGCGCCCCCCGCGATCCCGAAGGGAATAAGCGGTAGAAAATGGACGGATGGACACCGACAGAGACATTGAAAAGCTGTGTTATTGATTGTGCTATCTTTTGGACGAGTCCGCACACTGCAGGTTCTCCGGGTTAAAAATGTACCTATTGTTTTGTGCCTTGAACCAGAAGTATATTACATTTCGCACCCTAGCTAAAATGGGTTTGACACCACCGGTCTAGCTGATTGGAGAGCTAGGTTTTGCAGCTAGTGGGTCTATGACAATGACTTCTGTTTTGTTTGTTTATTCGTTTTACTGCTGTGTTACAGACGCTGTTTGGAAACATGTAAGGTATGTAAATAAACATTTACAAAATAATTCGTATCGGTATATATCTGCGAGTTATAGTCCAGTGCGGCTAATAGATGTAGACATAGGGCGTGGTTTCGGTATCGGAAAAACCTTGATCGCAACCGCATAGTATGAGTGCCTTCAGAGTCAGAATCAGAAATACTTTATTAATCCCAGAGGGGAATTAACAGTTTCAGCACAATCCCATTCAAGATCAGACAAACACTACAGGTTTCGTACGTGTTCCTTTGCTGTCGGCCAACTTTAGCTATAATTTCCGACTTACACCAAACCACGATTTCCATCAAGGTCGTAGGAATTGAACTCGTCCGGAACTTCAGGATACCGACTTAGCACATAGTCCAAAATGTTATGCTGAACACACTTTTTGTCAAAGTTGTTTTGAACAATTGATCTCAGTCCCTTAAGGCCTACTGAAACCCACAACTACCGACCACGCAGTCTGATAGTTTATATATCAATGATGAAATATTAACATTGCAACACATGCCAATACAGCCTTTTTAGTTTACTAAATTGCAATTTTAAATTTCCCGGGAGTTTCGTCTTGAAAACGTTGCGGAATGATGAGGTGTACGCGTGACGTCACGGACTGTAAGGAAATATGAGCGCTGCACACACACACAGCTAAAAGTCGTCTGCTTTAACCGCATAATTAAACAGTATTTTGGACATCTGTGTTGCTGAATCTTTGCAATTTGTTCAATTAATATTGGAGAAGTCAAAGTAGAAAGATGGAGTTGGGAAGCTTTAGACATTAGCCACACAAACACACGGGGATTCCTTGTTTAAAATTCCTGGAGGTGAAACTTTCCTATGGATCAGAGCGGTCAAGCAAACATGGATCCCGACCAAATGTCAACCAGCAGTTTTCGCTGAGAAAATTGTGGTAAAAAGTCGCCACTTACCGAAGATCAGCTGAGCTTGTGCCGTCCATACAGCTACTGTCGACTTCCCTCAGACACTGGCCTCAAGACAAACCCGTCCGACTATCAGGTACTGTTAAACTCACTGAAACACTAGCAACACAATAGAAAGATAAGGGATTTCCCAGAATTATCCTAGTAAATGTGTCTAAAAACATCTGAATCCGTCCCAATGCAATCGCCTTTTTTTTTTTAATTTAATTTTTTTTTTCTAGCCCTTCGCTATCAATATCCTCAAACACGAATCTTTCATCCTCGCTCAAATTAATGGGGAAATTGTCGTTTTCTCGGTCCGAATAGCTCTTTTTGTTGGAGGCTCCCATTAAAAACAATGTGAGGATGTGAGGAGCTGTCATGCCAAATTTCTTCCCCCCTACAAAAAGCTTCCCCCCGGAAGACATTTGGCGTGACACGCCCTCTATTGCCTGAAGGACCCCAATGAGGGTGGAAGGACCTTCAAGCAGCCCACACAGCTGCCTGTTTTAAAAGCATTATAATTGGCTGATTGTCATTGGTGAAAAATAACATTAAGGAAAAAATATTAGCATTCCAGCATGCTAACCTTTCAAGCTATTTTTGCTTAGCTAATTTTGCAGCTGTAACCCTTAAGTCATATAACTTGCTTAAAGCAGCCCACACAGCCTCCTGTTTTAAAAGCATTGTAATTGGCTGATTGTCATTGGTGAAAAATAACGGTAAGGAACATTTTTTAGCATTCCAGCATGCTAACCTTTCAAGCTATTTTTGCTTCGCTAATTTTGTATCTGTAACCCTTAAGAGTCATATAACTTGGTATTATCACACCCTCATTGGGGTCCTTCACGCATTAAAGGGGCTGTCACGCCAAATGTCTTCCGGGGGGAAGGTTTTTGTAGGGGGAAGAAATTTTGCGTGATAGCGCCATCAACATGTGACGTCATCGTCTGCGACTTCCGGTACAGGCAAGGCTTTTCTGTTAGCGACCAAAAGTTGCGAACTTTATCGTGGATGTTCTCTACTAAATCCTTTCAGCAAAAATATGGCAATATCGCGAAATGATCAAGTATGACACATAGAATGGACCTGCTATCCCCGTTTGAATAAGAAAATCTCATTTCAGTAGGCCTTTAAAATGTGAAATATATACAGGGCAGATTAGATTTGCTGTTGTAGGTATGCTCCTACAATGGACATAGTACCACTCAGTTATCAAAAGTCACCAAAATTGTGGGTCACGTTGGGTTTGTTTTTAGAACTTCCTGTTTTTTGGGAGTTGCTGAACAGAAAGTCGGGTGTTGCCGAAGGCGTGGACATTTCCTTTGAAGTCATAGTGACTTACATGGAATTCCCTCCTTTTCTTTATCACATTTCTACAGTTTACAGTACAAGGAAATTAGTTTTAGAATTTTTTTTTATGCAGTACCCTGCAAACTGATTGGTGATAAAATCCATTGAAACAACATAGCTACTGTGCTATTGTACTGTAATCTATATCGGATTGCAAAATCCACACAGTACATGTGCATAGCAACAAATGGTTAGAAATGAACTGCGATTAAAAGGAGGGCTTATGAGGTGTCGAGTACAGATATGCCGTCGTCTGGTTTATGTTGGCGTTAAAAGCATAGGCGAGCGCTGTTCTCATCGACCAGGAAGGATCTGCTTTCTCTCACGGTTGACAGAAGACATGCTTGTTTGCCTCATGTTCTTCCCACCAGTGGCAGGGAGAAGTCTCATCCCCGCTGCCAACAGCCATGTAGCACGATCATTAGAACATGAGATCTTCTTACACCGTTGGTGGTCTTTAAAAGAGACCCTTGTGTTGCATTTGAGTTCACATCAGTGAGAACGAGGTTTTAAAAATGTCCGTGTGACGGATCACACGTGGGAACATTTCCAATTTGTGGTGGAGCTTTGCGGTAACGTAGGAAGTCATTGTGGTTATCCCCAGTCTCGGCTCGCAACATTTACAAACAGAGTTTGATAGACTTGAAGCTTAACAGGACAGGACAGGACGAGTTTAGGAACGAAGATTAGTTTTTGGATAAAGATTTGGATTACACATTTTCTATATTAACACACATTTTGTCCTCTTAGTGGCAGTAGACAAACAGTGCACATAATTTACTGTTTTTCCACAAGCCTAGGGATGTGTGTGTGTACCTTTTTTTATTTTATTTGAATCGACACGGTACCAATTCCTGATACCTGGGAATTGATAATTTTTGGTACTTCTGTAATAATTAAATCAAAAATTTTTATCTGCTATTTATCATTGGTTTCTTGATTTCTTTCTCTTTTGATTCCCATTTGCAAATAATATATGGTAAAATTTGTTTGCTAAAATGTTGTACAAAAGCCAAAACCGGTGATGTTGGCACGTTGTGTAAATCGTAAATAAAAACAAAATACATCCATCCATCCATTTTCTACCGCTTATTCCCTTTCGGGGTCGCGGGGGGCGCTGGATTGTAGCTGAGAAAACAAAATACAATGATTTGCAAATCCTTTTCAACTTATATTCAATTGAATAGACTGCAAAGACAAGATACTTGACGTTCGAACTGGAAAACGTTTTTATTTTTTGCAAATATTAGCTCATTCGGAATTTGGTGCGTGAAATGTTTCAAAAAAGCTGGCACAAGTGGCAAAAAAAGACTGAGGAAGTTGAGGAATGCTAATCAAACACTCATTTGGAACATCCCACAGGTGAAGAGGCTAATTGAGAAAAGGCGGGTGCAATGATTGGGTATAAAAGCTTGAAAAAGTTAAATGCTCAGTCATTCACAAACAAGGATGGGGCGAGGGTCACCACTTTGTGAAAAAATGTTTGGGCACATTGTCAAACAGTTTAAAAACAACATTTCTCAATGAGCTATTGCAAGGAATTTAGGGATTTCACAATCTACGGTCTGTAATATCATCAAAAGGTTCAGAGAATCTGGAGAAATCACTGTACGTAAGCGATGATACTACGGACCTTCAATTCCTCAGGCGGTACTGCATCAAAAGAAGAGAAATCACTGCACATAAGCGGCAATGCCCGCAACCTTCGATTCCTCAGGCAGTTCTGCATAAAAAAAACAACGTCAGTGTGTAAAGGATATCACCACATTGGCTCAGGAACACTTAAAAAAAACACTGTCAGTAACTACAGTTTGTCACTACATATGTAAGTGCAAGTTAAAACTCTACTATGCAAAGCCGAAGCCATTTATCAACAACACCCAGAAACGCTGCCGGCTTCGCTGGGCCCCGGCTCATCTAAGATGGACTGGTATAAAGTGTAAAAGTGTTCTGTGGTCTGAAAATTCCACATTTCAAATTGTTTTTGGAAACTGTGGACGTCGTGTCCTCCGGACCAAAGTGGATAAGAACCATCCTGATTGTTATGCTGTAGGTGAAAAGTTCAAAAGCCAGCATCAGTGATGGTATGGGTGTGTATTAGTGCCCAAGGCATGGGTAACTTACAC
This sequence comes from Nerophis ophidion, assembly GCF_033978795.1. Taxonomy (NCBI): domain Eukaryota; kingdom Metazoa; phylum Chordata; class Actinopteri; order Syngnathiformes; family Syngnathidae; genus Nerophis; species Nerophis ophidion. The sequence continues at coordinate 23,307,985 of NC_084627.1, forward strand.
ATCTGTGAAGGCACCATTAATGCTTAAAGGTACATACAGGTTTTGGAACATATGTTGATATCCGAGCAACGTTATCATGAACGCCCCTGCTTATTTCAGCAAGACAAATTCCAAGCCATGTGTTACAACAGCGTGGCTTCATAGTAAAAGAGTACGGGTACTAGACTGGCCTGCCTGTAGTCCAGACCTGTCTCCTATTGAAAATGTGTGGCGCAATATAAAGCCTAAAATACCACATTGTTGAATAACTTAAGCTGTACATCAAGCAAGAATGGGAAATAATTCCCCCTGAAAAGCTTTAAAAATTGGTCTGCTGAGTTCCAAAATGTTTTCTGAGTGTTGTTAAAAGGAATGGCCAGGTAACACAGTGGTAAAAATGCAACTTTGTCAACTTATTGCAATGTGTTGCTGCCATTAAATTCTAAGTTAGTGATTATTTGCAAAAAAAAAATTCAGTTTCTCAGTTTGATCATTAAATATCTTGTCTTTGCAGTCCATTCAATTGAATATACAGTAGGTTAAAATGATTTGCAAATCATTGTATTCCGTTTTTAGTTACGAATTACACAACGTGCCAACCTCACTGGTTTTGGGTTTTATAATTCAAAGATGCTGGCTAGCAGTAGTGTGCAGGCTACAATGTATTGCTTTAGCTAGGAAATAGTTTTTGCCATTAGGCTGAATCTGGTATTTTGTTGTGTCATACAAAGTGTTTGTACTGTAAGTGTTGTACTTATTACACACCAGCTGTCTTATTGTAACTTGCATCGTAGTTATACTGAAGTGGCAGGTGTTTGGCGGTTAACCCTGCGTTTGCACCTGTGCGCCACTGTAAAAATGACACGGTACGGTTAAAATGGCCTGACTCTCGGGTCAGCAGTCGCCAAGCTCGGAGAGAAAAAGCTAAATCTGTCAATAGCTATTTTGGACTTAAACATGTGCAAAACACATCTTTTTCAGCATAGCATCGCCCCTGTGTTCTTGTTCGTGTTTAGAATTGCCATTCTGAAAACTTCTCCAAAGTGTTCCCTTTTTAGTACAATTTCCGAGTGAATTCCTACCTGAAGAAATACAACAAAATGAATGTTCAAAATTAAGACAACATAAAAAAAGAACTATGGTGTCCTGTAGTAAACTTGAAGTAGTCTTTGTGGGTTATGCAGTACTTACTGTCTATTATTAGATCAGTGGAGTGCATCTCTAATGTGCACTCTTGTGGTTCCTATCAACTGGCTGAGTTAAGTTTGCCACTGACGTCTGCATTTATTGAATTAATTGTATCACCAATCGGACAGTCATACCATTTTTAGGCTTCAGGGGCGATTTACATAGCGCCATATATAGTATGTTTACTATGAACTGTCATCGACAAAAACACCAGCGAAAGATTCTTTTGTGTACATTATACATTCCTCAGATGCTTGCTGTAGATAGATGTCTCTGGTAAGGAAAGGCAGGGTCGCCGGGGGCTGGGGGGGGGTCACTTAGCACGACGACTGACTCCATCTGCGAGTAAAGTGTCTCTGTCAGACTCTATGAAAACGAATCGGCTGTCTAAAAAGGGATTTTGTCTTCGTTAGCCACAGAAACAGCAGCTCGGCTGATTGTGTTTTCTGGATATTCTAAGAACATACTTGCCTAAATTAGATAAGCGTGACTTGGACTCATTAGGGAGCCGGCAAACCTTATATCTTGTCCGCTCCTAATGCTCTTCTGTCTGCAGATGGACGAAGAGGAAGGAAACTGTGATGAAAACATGCTACACACGTTATACAGTAGCTGGGGTATTGAGCGACACGAGCTATGTGTACAAGGGCAACATTTATTTCATCTGATTATAATTTGGATTAGAATGTTACTGTATAAATGGATAATTATACGAATATTTCATGCATCACACCTTAAATCGGAATATGTTATTTTGACATGCGCTGCACATATCGTAAATCGAAGTATAATAAGAAGAAGCAGTGTCTTCCGCTGTGAACAAACATGGCTGCGTGCATTTCTGCTAGTCCGACGTTGTCATCTTATTTATTCATCAATTTTTCCTTCTGTTTGCTACTTTTGTTTTACCTTTCTTTTCGAAATAGAGCTGTTCTGTGCCCGCAATGTCGAGATATGTACATATTTTCGTATTTTCTGTAGTCACAGTGTCAGGCTTGCCCCTGACAGTTTGTCTATGTTTTAGTTTTTTCCTCTGCATTTGTCTGTTTCCTGTGTTTAGTATTTCCTGTCTTTTAGTTCCTGTCACGTGCGCTTAATTGGTCAGCTTCCTGTCTTGTTCCCTGAGTGCTGTGTTCCCCCTCAGCTGCGGCTGATTGGCATCTGGCCACACCTGTTGCCAATCAGCCGCCTCCTATTTGTACCTCCTTTGTCTTGTGTCAGTTGCTGGATCATTGTATTGTCATTTGTATTGTCGTTGCCTCATGTCACTCTTGTGTCTTTGCTACCTGTCGTGTCTGGCATCATTTCAGCTATTACCTGTCGTGCTACATCTTGTCATGGTCGTCGTAGCGGTAAGCTGTTTTTGTTAGCCATAGCTTATTTCCAGTTTTTCTGTTTGTTATCCTCTCGCTTCCATGCTAAAGTTCCTTTTTGTTTTTCTAGCTCCCAGTGCTAGCTCTCTGAGTTTGTTGTTCCGACATTCTGTCTACATGCCTGAGGCTAGTAGTTAGCTCTCAGAGTAGCTGTAAGGTCGTGAATAAAACAGCTTCTCCTTTTATTGTTACATCCACACATGACACTCCAGACCATACGTTTGCTTTAGAGCAGGGGTGTCAAACGTTAGGCCCCCAAGCCGGATCAGGCCCGCGATCAGGTTGTATCTGGCCCGCGGGATGAGTTTGCTAAGTATAAAAATGAACCGAAATTTTAAAATTGAAAGAAACTGCTGTTCTAAATGTGTCCACTAGATGTTACAATAGCAATTATTTGTATCTATGTAGATTATGCTATATCCATCCATCCATTTTCTACCGCTTATTCCCTTTCGGGGTCGCGGGGGGCGCTGGCGCCTATCTCAGCTACAATCGGGCGGAAGGCGGGGTACACCCTGGACAAGTCGCCAACTCATCGCAGGGCCACACAGATAGACAGACAACATTCACACTCACATTCACACACTAGGGACCATTTAGTGTTGCCAATCAACCTATCCCCAGGTGCATGTCTTTGGAGGTGGGAGGAAGCCGGAGTACCCGGAGGGATATGTTTAGAAAATAAACCACATGATGTTAGTACATCAGTACATCCTGTAATATGATATTGATAAAAAAAAAAAAATGATCGTGATGGATTGAAAATCAACACCAATGAGTTTACTTTACCATGAATTGATTAACGTGGACCCCAACTTAAACAAGTTGAAAAACTTTTTCGGGTGTTACCATTTAGAGGTCAATTGTACGGAATATGTACTGAACTGTGCAATCTACTAATAAAATTTTCAATCAATCAAAAAAAGACTGATGAACATTATCACATCATTTACTCAGAAAGTATAAAGGTAGAATACCGCAACAAGTAAGTGTAAAAAACCCCTAACAACATTATGATTTGTAGATTTTCAGAATGTGCTTGTTCTATTTTTAAACAAAGAAAACAATCTGAAGTTGTCTTTATTTTTAAGTTATCGTGCTGTGATTTTACCAGTCCGGTCCACTTGGGAGTAGATTTTTTTCCCATGTGGCCCCCAACCCCGATCTAAAATGAGTTCGACACCCCTGCCTTAGAGCAATAAACTCAACAGTATATAACGCTACTTCGTCCATGTTGAATATAAGAAGAAAGCAGCAAGATAATCGCTTCATTTCGAGACTTTTAAATTTAGTACCCATTCAACCACCAAAGTTTAGCCGACGTCAAAGACATGCGCGGTAAGGATAATTTTGACCCGAACCTGTAAGGAAGTGTTTACATGCGTTTCAATCTGAATGACTATTGGCATAAACCAGCTGTCTTGATCGGGTCAGAATATTCCAAAGAGCGTTTTTACATGAAACATTTTTATTCCATTTAGGGTTTTAATCCAATCTGTTGTGTCCATGTGCACATTGCTATTGTTGTAGCTAAGGTAAGATATAAAAGTACTGAATTTAGTACTTATCGCTAGACAGGAGTGTTCTGCGAATAGTCAAAGATCGTCTGGATATGCCTTTTTCAACCACAATTCCAGGAAATGTACCTTCTTGGAACCTTTAGTTCCTGGAATTAGAGGTTCCTGTGTATGCGTGTGGTTTGTGTTTCCACCACAATTCACAGTTCAGGGTAGTTTATGCAAATCAATGTCAGAAACAAACATTAAATAAACATGGTAAAAAACCAGGTTGTTTCAACATTGTATTTTTGTTGTAGAATATTGGTTGAACTATGACTAAAATTCAATAATCAAATCAACATCAGAACCCGACATTGATTAAACGTCAGAAAGAATGTTGTATCAACTTTATGTTGAAGTTGTAATGATCTCGCTGCCCGGATCATAGTCTGTTTACGTTTTATAGTCACTTGTGTTTTCAGCACCTGTTGATTTTATTTGTTTCATTTGCCATGACGGCAGATTGCATTTACCTGCCTCTGGTTAGTGTTCAGGACGCTCACCTGTTGTCCGGACACTAATTAGAGGGCAATTTATTCTATGCCCTGGCTACACTCGGTGTGGTTTCCTAATTTGCTTTATGCAACAGATGACGAATTATGATTCCTGGTACCTGTAGACTAGCTTCCATGCTAGGCTCTGTTTGTTGCTAGCTTGCACGCTAGCCCCTTTGGTTTTTGCCGTCCGTGCTTTGAGCACGTTTTTGTTTGTTCCCATCTGATTTATTTTTTTTAAATAAATCATTTCCTACCTGCACGCTGTGTCTGAAGTCCGATTGCATCCTGGGAGAACAAACCCCGCATCACCATGCGACCCGGTCGTCACAGAAGTTGCTCAAATTCAGGACCTGATACAACAAGTTCTTAATGTTGTTTCAATTTGTTGTGCTTGCTGGCATAGTTATACATTGATACCACGCAAATAGACAGACAGTAAAAGGTATTTTTATTTTATTTTACTTAAGTCTCAGTAAATAAAATATAAAGCAATGAGATACAAAATGATAAGGTTTAAAAACACTGAATTTTACATAAAAAGTCAGCTAGGCTTTTGTCCACAGTGTCCAACAGTAAGAAAGTTGTCCCTTCAGTAACATAGACATCAAGAATAAATATCGGTGTTTATCTGATGGCAACAGCATGAACCAGAATTGGATTTAGCGTAAGCCTATTTGCATTGTAGTATCATTGGGTTCACTCGGGTTGAGACAAACTACACAAATGACTTCTTTTACAATATGTAAGAAAGTAAATAGTGAATATCTGATGTAATTTACCTTTTGTTCCACTTGTTTACTGATACCCGTATTTCACATTTATCATAAAAAACAAGGTTGTCAAGTTCCAGTGAACAACTTTATATTCCTATAATGGTCTTAAATTGAAGGTGTCAAGACAATATGTCACTCTGTATGAGCATAGCCAATTTTAATGATCATGTTAATTTAAAAACATTTCCTAGGAAGTGAATGAAGGCCATACATGTCACACTAAGAGTGGCCGTACAGGGCCTGTGCCCCTCTCTACACAGGCTTACACCAATTTTATTTCCCCCCGTCCCATTTGCTTACCTGCATCTCACCTTTTTTGTAGGGGGTGCCAGAACTTGGCAGACCCGTCAGCGATCCTGTTCGGTCTCCCTGTAACATTTGTCTGATCTTAAATGGGATTGTGCTGAAAATTTTAATTTCTCCTCTGGGATTAATAAAGTATTTCTGATTTTGATTCTGATAAACGATGCCAACACCGTCATAAACCTGTGCCATTTAGTGAAACCACAACTAAACAACAATGAAAAACACATTTCGGGAGAATATTGGCACCGCAACACGACATAAAAACAACAGAACAAATTCCCAGAATTCCCAGAATTCTTCCGGGACGCTACAATATTTTTAGAAGAGTCTGTCCACTTATTGTAGTTTCTAAGTTTGTAAAAATGTGTATAACCACTTTAAACTGCATACTATAATTTAAAAACAGCTGAGTAAAAACGCTGCAAGATAGTTACACTAATTAGCGTTTTTCAACGTACAGATACCCCACAAAAGTTTCTGCAAATCAAAAGGTCCTTTCATTCTTCTGTTTCTTTGTTGTAATAATTATCTTGTGATAAAATAACACAAGAAATAAGAAATCAACAAGTTGTCCTGGCATACTTTAATAGCAGCATAAATTATGATTACAAAGTTTTAGAAACGCTCCAACTGTGTTCAACCAATCAGGAGCAGGAGCTCTTCACAGAAACACCTCACCACTAAGAACTAGAATAGTTCCTGTGGAACTTTATTTCCAAGGTATTTTTTTGTTGGAAACACAGGGGGGTATTTCATTTCCCAGGGTAAATGGGAACGTTCCTTTAAATTTCCTGCGGTGGAAAAGATGAGAGAGTTTCACAAATAAAAATAGAATACTCAAAGAGAACTAATATGGATACAGAGCTAATGTTTCAACTTCATTGGCTTTAATTGAAAGTACAGAAAAAATTAACGATGCAATAGATAGTAAAAAATGTGCGGCAGCAGTGTTTATGGATCTAACTTAAACATTTGACACAATTAATCACAATATTTTAATCAAAAAACTAGAACGATATGGCATCAGAGGGTTAGTCTTAAACTGGATAAGAAGATATCTGTCAGGCTTTCCCCTGACAGTTTGTCTAAGTTTTAGTTTTTTCCAGTGCATTTGTCTGTTTCCTCCGTGTTTAGTATCTCCTGTCTTTAGTTCCTGTCTAGTGCTCTTATTTTGTCAGCTTCCTGTCTTGTTCCGAGTGCTGTGTTCCTCCTCAGCTGCGGCTGATTGGCACCTGGCCACACCCGTTGCCAATCAGCCTGCTCCTATTTGTACCTGCTTTGTCTTGTGTCAGTGGCTGGATCATTGTATTCTCGTTGCCACATGTCACTCTTGTCGTTGCTATCATGTCATGTCGTTTTGTTACAGCTACTACCTGTTGTGCTACATATTGTCCTGGTCGTCGTAGCGGTAAGCTGTTTCTGTTAGCATTAGCTATTTCCAGTTTTTCTGTTTGTTTTCGACTAGCTTCCATGCTAAAGTTCGTTTTTGCGGTTCTAGCTCCCAGTGCTAGCTCCCTTAGTTTGTTATTCCGCCCACGTGCGTGCTTTTTGTTTGTTCCTGTTCTATTATTTATATTAAATCATGTCTTCATATTCAATGCCTGCCTCCTTCTCTGCATCTTGGGGTTCAACACCAAATAACTCTGACAATATCTAACGAACAGGAAAAAATATGTGAAGGTAGGCAAACACACTTCTACAATGCTAAATATATCCTGTGGTGTACCTCTGGGATCAATACTAGGACCTAAATTATTCGATCTCTATATAATGACATGTGTTAAGTTAGAAGAGATTTAAAGTTAGTATTATTTGCGGATGATACAACAGCAATTCGTTCAGGAGAGAACACACAGAAGATAATACAAAGAATAACAGAAGAAATGAACAAATTACATTTTTTTTGGACAAAAACAGACTATCGTTGAATCTCAATAAAACTAAAATAATGCTATTTGGTAACAGTAGAAGAGAAAGTCAAACACAAATACAAATAGACAGAATAGAAATTGAAAGAGTAAATGAAACCAAATTTCTAGGTATAATGATTGATGATAAATTGAAGTGGAAATCTCATATAAAAAATATACAACATAAAGTAGCAAGAAACATGTCCATAATGAATAAAGCCAAATATGTTCCAGACCAAAAATCACTTCATATTCTCCACTGCTCACTAGTCTTACCATATCGGAGTTATTGTGCAGAAATATGGGGAAATAACTACAAAAGTATACTTCATTCACTAACAGTATTACAAAAAAGATCAGTTAGAATAATACATAATGTTGGATATAGAGAGCATACAAACCCTTTATTTATTGAATCAAAGATACTGAAATTCCATGACATAGTGGATTTGCATACAGCTAAAATTATACACAAAGCAAACTATAACCTGCTACCCAAGAATATACAAAAATTCTTCTCAAAAAAAGAGGAACAATATAATCTTAGAGAAAAAATGTAATTTAAAACGTTTGTACGCACGTACAACACTTAAGACCTTTAGTACATCTGTATGTGGAATTAAACTATGGAATGGATTAAGCAAAGCAATCAAACAATGTACTAATATGATCCACTTCAAGAAACTCTTCAAACTTAAAGTGTTTACAAAGTACAAAGAACAAGAATCATGATAAACATTCTGAATTTATTCATCCATCCATTCTTTTATTCTCAAAATAATCTTACTTATCTCATCCTATGGAATAAAACTTCAACAATTATTTATCTATTCATTTATTTTTATTTAAGTACTTATGGAGTATATTGTAAACATTGAGAACAGGAAGTGAACAAAAGTTCTAGCAACTGTTATGTAAAAGAAAAGGGGTAGAATTAGATAAGCTCTGCTTCTTCCTACTCGTTTTCCAACATGTTGAAAAGAGAAAATGGAAATTGTGATGTATAATGTTGTATGCTTGTGTCAGGCTTGCCTCTGACAGTTTGACTATGCTTTAGTTGTTTCCTCTGTGTGTAGTGTTTCCTGTCAGTGCTCTTATTTGGTTGGTTTCCTGTCTATTTCCCTGAGTGCTGTGTTCCCCCTCAGCTGCGGCTGATTGGTACCTGGCCACACTTGGTGTCAATCAGTCTGCTCCTATTTAGACTTGTCTTCCCATCCAGTCACTGCTGGATTATTGTATTGCATGCCGCACTTGTCATTGCTACCCGTCGGGTTGTGTCTTGTCGCGTCAATGCAGCGTTGCAGTAAGCTATGTTTGATAGCGGTTTTTAGCTTACTGTCTTTTGTTCCCTGCTTCCAGTTTGTTTTCTAAGTACAAGTACGACTTCTGATTTCCATGTTAAAGTTCCTTTTTGTTTTCTAGCTCTCATGCTAGCTCTCTTAGTTTGTTATCTGCCCACATGCTTGCTTTTTGTTTGTACCCTTTGTTTGTTTTTATTCTAATATTTTATATTAAAACCATGTTTTCCTGTTCAATGCCTGCCTCCGTCTCTGCATCTTGGGGTTCGTCACAAACAAACTGTGACAGCTTGCATGTTCGCAATAAACTCAAACTCAAATTTAACGCAACTCAACCCAAATCAACTCCCAAATTTTTGGACTAAACTTGCGGATCGGTATAAAGTCATTCACGGGCCATATTTGTCCCCTGGGTTGCCTGTTGAGTAGTCGTAGCCTACGCAGTATGTTGTTCTCAGAGGTGCATGACAGGCCTGAGAGGATGGTGAAGGTCAAAGGGTGGAGATGGGTGGGGAAATGCCCTAAACACTAATCAGACTCTTCCTGAGTCTCTGTATGTGATATCTGCTGTAAAGCTGAGGACAGGAAGGACTTGCATAAACAGTCACTGGCAGTTCCTGAGGCATGCACGTTCTAGGCATCTGTTGTCCGCATACATTGTCTAAGCTCACATGTATGTACACTCAATAACTGCCGGAGAGCTTGTTTATAGAAACCATCATAATATATAAACTGTCAGGCATTCCCCTGACAGTTTGTCTATGATTTAGTTTTTTCCTCTGCATTTGTCTGTTTCCTCTGTGTTTAGTATCTCCTGTCTTTAGTTCCTGTCTAGTGCTCTTATTTTGTCAGCTTCCTGTCTTGTTCCCTGAGTGCTGTGTTCCTCCTCAGCTGCGGCTGATTGGCACCTGGCCACACCTGTTGCCAATCAGCCTGCTCCTATTTGTACCTGCTTTGTCTTGTGTTAGTTGCTGGATCATTGTATTGTCGTTGCCACGTATCACTCTTGTTGTGCTACCTGTCGTGTCGTTTTGTAACAGCTATTACCTGTCATGCTACATTTTGTCCTGGTCGTCGTAGCGGTAAGCTGTTTCTGTTAGCATTAGTTATTTCTAGTTTTTCTGTTTGCTATCCACTAGCTTCCATGCTAAAGTTCCTTTTTGTTTTCTAGCTTCCAGTGCTAGATCCCTTAGTTTGTTATTCAGCCCACGTGCGTGCTTTTTGTTTGTTCTTGTTTAGTTTTAATTAAATCATGTTTTCATGCCTGCCTCCGTCTCTGCACCTTGGGGTTCGTCAACAACAAATACCCCTGACATAAACGTGGACATGGAGAAGGATAACCCTGAACAATGCTGCTCTGTGATTGCCTGGAACTGATACAAGCATTTGTGCGTTTGTGTGGCAAATCAGGATAATTGAAATAACACATGGCTGAAATTGGTAAGGCGGGTTTAAGCATGCGTTATTTTAGGGTCTTATAGGATAACTAACACATGCGTTTTACATCCCGACACTGTGCACATATTTCGGCTTGTTAACTAGAGGGTCTTTCGGCACCCAATAAGAATGTTACAGGGATTTTTTTGCGAGAGCTATCCAGCTGGTGGTCATGAATGGGGAGGTGTGTGTGTGTGTGTGTTTGTGTGTGTGTGTGTGTGGGGTGGGTGGGGGGTTTGAATTCTGCATCATGTTTCAGTGTGTAAACCTGAACATGGATTCAAGAATTGCTTGCATTTTTTAAACAGTTTTTCCCCGTTTGAAATAATGACAATTCAAGTACTCTGTTCCAGGGTCAAACTGTTGCCGTCCTAATGTTCCGACCTGTTAGGCCAGGCCATTCTTTGTTTGAAGTTTTTGGGTGTTTGTCCTGGGTTGAGGTGCAGGCAGCATACCCATTCCCCTTCGAGTTTTTTTGGATGAAATTAAATTATTTTTTCCAATCATTTTGGAACATTAGGTTGATTGGCAACACTAAATTGTTCCTAGTGTGTAAATGTGAGTGTGAATGATGTCTGTCTATCTATTTTTCCAGCTTTTGACTCTATAAAGTGTAATCAAGGGGCAGCACGGTGAAAGAGGGGTTAGTGCGTCTGCCTCACAATAAGAAGGTCCTGACTAGTCCCGGGATCTTTCTGTGTGGAGTTTGCATGTTCTGCCCATGAATGCGTGGGTTCCCTCCGGGTACTCCGGCTTCCTCCCACTTCCAAAGACATGCACCTGGGGATAGGTTGATTGGCAACACTAAAAGGTCCCTAGTGTGTGAATGATGTCTGTCTATCTGTGTTGGCCCTGGGATGAGGTGGCGACTTGTCCAGCGTGTAACTTGCCTTCCGCCCGATTTTAGCTGAGATAAGCTTCAGCGCCCCCTGTGACCCCGAAGGGAATAAGCGGTAGGAAAGTGATGGATGGATAGATTTTGGAACTTGCAAGCGTATTTCTTCTTCTTACACGTCGTCGCCATGTCTTTTCTTCGTTTTCTGCTTTGTCTCATTCTTGTTGTACGTGCAGTTGGGCACTGAGCTCCAAAAGCCGTAGATGTTATTGTACCGTCCTGGAAGAGTTAGTGCTGCAAGGCATTCTGGGTGTTTGTTTTGTTGTGTTTATGTTGTGTTACGGTGCGGATGTTCTCCCAAATTGTGTTTGTCATTTTTGTTTGTTTTGGGTTCACGGTGTGGCGCATATTTGTAACAGTGTTAAAGTTGTTTATACGGCCACCCTCTGTGTGACCTGTATGGCTGTTGATCAAGTATGCCTTGCGTTATCATTTAACCAGTTAAAAGATCATACAACATGTATGTCAAGACTAGGACTGTGGTGTGGATTGTTTTCCTGAGGTGCGAAACGACTGGATGAAGGTAATGACATATTTTAATTTCAACACTCAAAAGTACTACAAAAACAAAGGGTATAAACAAAAACCCGCACAACGGCAGAGCTATGGACATAAAACTAAACTTGCAAACTATGGCATGAATAAAGAAAACCTACTTGGAATAAGAAAAGAGCATGAAAAAGAGCATTATGGATCATCAGCATGACTTGCAAGGTGTATAGAGTGTGATGTCACCAGGCTGCCTGCCTGGCAACTGCAGGCTTAAATAGTGATGTAGTGATTGACAACAAGTGCACGAGTCCAATTGAATCAGGTGCGTGACATGAGGACAGGTGAAAACTAATGGGTTGTCATGGAAACAAAGCAGGGAGTGAAAAAACACGAACTGACAAAATCCATAAACCAAACAGAACATAGCCAAACTAAACATGATCACCATGACATGACACTAAACATGATGACCAGGACATGACAGCGTCAGTATTTCTTGACATCTTCAAGTAAAGATCATTGTGAAACTCGTCCAATGCTACATTATTGAGCGACTGCGCCGGTACGCTATTTATATGGAGGAAAAGCGGACACCTGGACAGCATGTGGCTGTTAAGGGGGTGAAGTGCCTTTTTTAGATACGCCCCCAATATTGTTGTCCGGGTGGAAATAGGGAGAAATGCGGGAGAATTGTTGCCCCCGAGAGATTTTCGGGAGGGGTTGGCAAGTATGGTTTTTGGCTTCACTTCCAGTTGTAGGCTATTATTTTAGTTCCAATTCCTGTTTTGTTTGTATTCTGTTTGCCCTAACTTTACTCTCTTTCTGAGCGCTTCCCTCCTCACCTACAGCTTGTTTGCGTCTCACCCGGTGTTGGAGAGCTATTTTCTTTGTTGGTTGTGGGATCATTCCAAATGTTTGGCGTCTTGGTGTTCAGAGAAACTTTGAGGGTTAGTGGCATTTTTTCTCTTCTTGTTTTGCATTTTTTTCTTTTTACATTTTTTTGTGGTTATTTTTCTTGCACAGTTTCCCTGTGCTTGCTTTGTGCAAATTCCTGTTGCACTCTACCTTGGATTTCTTGGACCTTTTGACATTAAATATCAATTTACCTGCACATTGCCTGCTGTCTTCTGCTTTTTAGCGCCATGACCTCCGCTACAAAGAGCATTCCTATCACCAAACCCTTAAATATTTGCATGGACAATATAAAGGATATCTCACTTAGTTTAACAAGCATAAAAAATGATGTAAGGCATTTTTATGACCCCTTACAAGCCGGTGCCGTTGTAAAACTTTTAATAACTGTTAGCAATGTTTTAATTTTGACAATCTCAACTCATATATCACCGTAAAAAAACTAAGCCACTATAAATATTATAAAACAGCATTATGACAAGTGACATTTTACTCAAGGAATTAATAAAAAAAAACATTAATAATCTGTTCCAGGGTCAAACTCTTGTCATCACAAGACAACTTAATGACTGTATTGACTATGTTCTAAATAGCAATGTTACACTCTTAACTGTCATGCAAGCGTAAAAGGAAGTTAGCTCCTATATAAATAATAAAACAGTACACATTAGCTTTAGTAAAAAGTGAACATTTACCATGGGAATGAATAAAATTAAATAATAATTATTTAGTCCAGGGTTAAACTTTTCTTTATTTTTGATTTTTGTCTACGCTCTATGTTTTAGTTTTGTTTTGTTTTGTTAGAACCTGTTGAAGATGACAATAAAGGTTTTTCAATCAATCAATCAATCAATCAATCAATCAATCAATCAATTAATAAAACTTTAATTGTATATTTTAAGTATTATTTCAACACTTATAGCCATCGTAGTGTAAAAAGAAGTTAACGACTGTTCAAAGCGTGGCGCAGTGGGAGAGTGGCCGTGCGCAACCCGAGGGTCCCTGGTTCAATTCCCACCTAGTACCAACCTCGTCACGTCCGTTGTGTCCTGAGCAAGACACTTCACCCTTGCTCCTGATGGGTGCCTGTTAGCGCCTTGCATGGCAGCTCCCTCCATCAGTGTGTGAATGTGTGTGTAAATGTGGAAGTAGTGTCAAAGCGCTTTGAGTACCTTGAAGGTAGAAAAGCGCTATACAAGTACAACCCATTTATTTATTTAACAATATTGACTTGCTAAGTTAAGGCCCTACGCAGAAATGTTAAAGTTAAAGTACCAATGATTGTCACACAAACAGTAAGTGTGGCGGAATTATTCTCTGCATTTGACCCATCACCCTTGATCACCCCCTGGGAGGTGAGGGGAGCAGTGAGCAGAGCGGTGGCCGCGCCCGGGAATCATTTTTTTTGGTGATTTAACCCCCAAGTCCAACCCTTGATGCTGAGTACCAAGCAGGGAGGTAATGGCTCCCATTTTTATAGTCTTAGGTATGACTCGGCCGGGGTTTGAAGGCGGACACCCTAACCACAAGGCCACTGAGTAGTGTTTTGAGCCCCCTCCATTACAGATTATTTTTGCGTGAATTGATTTTAATACTTGATGCATGTTTTGAACTAAAACTAATTTATTTGTAATTTTTTTTCTCCCATTCCCCCCACTTGTTTACCTGTATCTCACCTTTTTTTAAGGGGCGCCGCCAGTTGGCAGACCCATCAGCGATCCTGTTTTGTGTTTTTTGGTTGTCATGGGTACTGATTGTTTTCACCTGCCTCTGATTAGTGTTCAGGACGCTCACCTGCTGCCGGAGAATAATCAGAGAGCTCTTTAGTCCTGGTTTTACCCTCACTCAGTCTGGTGCTTTTGTTTGCTCATGTGCAACTGTTACGTTGGTTCTCTGTGGTTTTTCGTACGTTAATTCCCGTCTTAGTGTTTCCTGGTGAGCTATTCTGTTAGCTTCCCGGGTGCAGTCCTTGTGTTTGCTTCTTTTGTTCGTTTTTGTATTTTTGTGTGATTTATGCAAAATAAATCATTGTCTTGCCTGCACACTGTCACCGGAGTTCCTGCTGCATCTCGGAAGAGCAATCAGCGCATCATCATGCCTCCTCGTCCTCGTTACATCCTTCCATCAATTTCCTACTGCTTATCCCTTTTGGGGTGGCGAGGGGTGCTGGAGCCTATATCAGCTGTATTCGGGCGGAAGGCGATGTACAGCCTGGACAAGTCGCCACCTCATCGCATGGCCAACACAGATAGACAGACATACATTCACACTCACATTCACACACTAGGGACCATTTAGTGTGAAGCTTTACTTTTGTCAGGTTTGTCACTGACAGTTTAGTTATATGTTTTGGTTTTTCCTCTGTCTTTATTTCCTGTCAGCACTCTTATTTTGGTTATGTCCTGCTTTTCTCCCTGAGCAGTGGCTGATTGGAACCTGGCCACACCTGGTGTCAATCAACCGGCTGCTATTTACAACCTGCTTTGTCCTTCAGTCAGGGCTGGAGTATTGTCATTACCACTTGTCATTGTCGCTACTACTTGTTGTTGTTTGCGGTAAGCTGTTCCTGTTTGATAGTTCCTAATAGCTATTTACAGTTTGCTGTCTCCTTGCTCTTTTGTTCGGTGTTTTTCTGTGTGCAAAATCTTGTTAGCCATTAGCTGTTTCCAGTTTTTCTGTTTGCTGGTTCCTGTTTTCAATCAATCAACCAATCAATCAATCAATCAATCAATGTTTATTTATAAAGCCCTAAATCACCAGTGTCTCAAAGGGCTGCACAAACCACAACGACATCCTCGGTAGAGCCCACAAAAAGGCAAAGAAAACTCACCCCAGTGGGACGTCGGTGACAGTGACAATTATGACTATGAGAAACCTTAGAGAGGACCGCATATGTGGACAACCCCCAACCCCCTCTAGGGGACCGAAAGCAATGGATGTCGAGCGGGTCTAACATGATACTGTGAAAGTCCAATCCATACTGGATCTAACATAACTGTGAGAGTCCAATCCAAAGTGGATCTGTTCGGCTATAGTTCCTGGTTTGTGTTTTACATTTACTTTGAACATTAAATCATGTTTTCCTGCACCAAGCCTGCCTTCTCTGCATCTTGGGGTTCGTCACCAACACCTTGTGATAACTTTTCCTGTACAGCTAATACATGTCCATCCTGGTAAGCTTGACACTGGAACTAATGAGTGAATTAGTGAAGTGAATTTTTTTTATATAGCGATTTTCTCTAGTGACTCAAAGTGCTTTACATTGTGAAACCCATTCTCTAAGTTACATTTTTAAACCAGTGTGGGTGGCATTGGCAGCAGGGGGATAAAGTGGCTTGCCCAAGGATACAAATGGGACGGGGTGGCGCAGTGGAAGAGTGGCCGTGCGCAACTCGAGGGTCCCTGGTTCAATCCCCACCTAGTACCAACCTCGTCACGTCCATTGTGTCCTGAGCAAGACACTTCGCCCTTGCTCCTGATGGATGCTGGTTAGGGACTTGCATGGCAGCTCCCTCCATCAGTGTGTAAATGTGTGTGTGAATGGGTAAATGTGGAAGTAGTGTCAAAGCGCTTTGAGTACCTTGAAGGTAGAAAAGCGCTATACAAGTCCAACCCATTTATTATAATTTTTTGACTTGTTGGTGCTGTAAACTCTATTAGAATAACTGTCATAATTTATACCTAGTATTTTTAACATTCAGTAAGAACTAGAGTTTAAGTAAAATTACACATTTTATTAATGTAATACATGAATTATGGGGGAAGAGTAAGTTTTACTTATGTTTCCTCATACTATTTAAATGTTTAATAGTTGTACGTACATAAACCTAAAAATATTACATAAACTTTACTCTGAAAATCTAGTGTTTTGAAACGCATGCACGACGACGCATGCGCACAGCACAACAGGCTCCGGCCGACTGGCTCTGCTTTGGCTGTTAGGATCACTTCACAGAGCACTGCAAGGTGGCATTATGGGTAATTCTTATCTTGCGTTTATAATGTGTTACAGAGCCGATGTTCTCCAGAAATGTGTTTGGTGTGGGTTCACAGAGTGTTGCACATATTAGTAAGAATGTTAAAGTTGTTTATATCACAACTATCAGTGTAAAAGGTATGACTGTTGAGCAAGTATTCATTGCAATCTCGTATGGGAAGCAGCAAATTGCACGTGTCCTTCCGGCACGCAGACAGTATGATGTAAAAGTGGGCTCAATGATATTTTGTAGAGCAGTGGTCCTCATCCACCGGACTGCGGCCGCAGAATAATTTTATAATATATTTTTGTTATTACACTCAGTTTTTAACTGCATTCCATTGATAGGCGCAGGAGTTTGAATAGGTTTTAAATTAATTAGCGCCCCGGCGGTGTTAAGACTTGGAGATAATGAGAGGACCCAGATGCAGAGAGGAACTTTCCAAAAATGACAGCTTTTATTTTGAAATAACTGTTTAACCTCCGGTAAAAAAGTATCTCACAAAAAATATTTAAAACGTATGGAAAATAAATCCGAGGATAAACACTTAACTCAAAAATCACTCCAAAAATAAGGAGGAATACTACTTTGAGAAAAAACTAACAAAAATAGAATATTAAGAAGAATTAACAAAAAGCGCTTCAACGGGAGGAAAAACAAACTCTAATAATATATACAAATATAATATGTCTGAATAAACAAAAAATAAATCCCTCAATCAATGAGGAAAACGAAATTTGGAAATACAAAAATTCACCAATTAGGTCGACGAAGGAAAACTAAGGACGCTCGAAGGAGGAAAAAGTAAACTCAAAATTTCAGCAAAAAAAATAACTGCTATGACCAAAAATTAAGGAGAACAAGACAAAACAGGAGCAAGGCAAGGAGGGGATCAAGGACATGGACTTGGACATGGACATGGACATGGACTTGGACATGGACATGGACATGGACATGGACATGGACATGGACATGGACATGGACATGGACATGGACTTGGACTTGGACTTGGACTTGGACATGGACATGGACATGGACTTGGACTTGGACTTGGACATGGACATGGACGCTAGAAGGCACGATAGACGAGATGATCTGGCAAAGGACAAACGGAAAAGTGAGCTTAAATAGGATGTGGGAGTGATGGGGAACAGGTGGAAACAATCTGGAATCAAGGATGACGTCAGACTGGTGACACAAGAGGAAGGACCCGTGATCTGAAACAAGAGGGTAGCTTTTCAAAATAAAACACATAGATCACAAGACAGAAAAACAAACAAGACTTCCCTCACCGCGGTGTGACAGGCGGCTAATCAAGGAAATACGATATATAAAATTTACTTAATATTTTGAGTAGAATGATGTTCCTGCCAATGAAAAACAAGTAGACTTTACTTAATTTGTTTATATAAATATAACTTAAAACTTGGATGTATTTAGGTAACTGTTACTTAATATCTTCACAACTGTTATGTCATATGGTAAGTAGAATTGACTTGATACTGGCAAGTGAGTGTTACTTGATATTGCAGCATTAAATTTTACTTAAATCATTTGCGTGCAAATACTTACAATATTTTTTTCAAGTAAATCTTATGAGTTATTTTTTTCAGTATACAACCCATTTATCATTTTATTTTATTTAACTGCAGTGACCAAGATGGCAGAAGCGGGGATCGAACCTGGAACCCTCAAGTTGCTGGCACGGCACGCTATTTTTCTATCCGCTATTTCCTTTTGAAAAAAAACAAATGAAATCAAATGAAGTCCAAATAAAAGTTTCTAGATTGAGGTATTCCCCATGCAATGGCAGACCAAGCCCACTTAATAGAGGGTCCTGCCCCCCAGCTCCTCCTTCTCCTCCTGCACGCCCCTGCAGCACGCTCACTATGGAGGAATAACGCAGAAGGGAGACAGCGGACTTTGCAGACGCAAAAGTGTGGATGTTTTCTGGGAGAAGAGGGCATGAGGAGCCTTGTGGATGCGTTTCTACCCATTCGGTGATCCCACGTCACGCCTAAAACAAGGAGAAGAAAGCCGGTGGAATATTTGAATCGGTGTTTTCCCTCCGTGCTGACTGACAGAGGCGCGCCAACATGTTCGGGGCTTCAAGTCTTTATTTCTCTCTCGCTGCAGCTGGTGAGTGAGATTCATTGCGGTGATTAATATAAGTGCATGAAATAATTGGTGACAGGCGTGGAGACAGAGGGACGGGTTTTTTTTCCAATTCAGGGTCTGCAGGCGCGTCTTTTGCGCACAAGCCAACGGCGCTGAGATCATCTTGCGCTGCGCATATTGACTTTTAAGGACATCCATGATGTCAGTAGAAGTGGCACCGCTGTCCTTATTAACTGACTGCAATGATGTCATTCAGCACAAAGGAAACAGACCTCTTTTTAGAAAATAAAATAAAATAATTGTATCTTATATAGGCCAGTGTTTTTCAACCTTTATTTTAGCCAAGCACATTTTTGTTGTTGAAAAAATCCGGAGTCATTCCACCAGCAGAATTAATTAAAAAACAAAACTCAGTTGACAGTGAAAAGTTGTTGTCGCAGTTGTTGGGTATGATTTTAAAGCAGGGGTCACCCACCTTTTTGAAAGCAAGAGCTACTTCCTGGGTACTGATTAATGCGAAGGGCTACCAGTTTGATACACACTTAAATAAATTGCCAGAAATAGCCAATTTGTTGAATTTACCTTTAACTCTATGTTATTATTAATAATTAATGATATTTATCTTTGTAGAAACACTGATCATCTTAATGATTTCTCACAATAAATATATTTTTGATGACATGTTTTAAATAGGTTAAAATCCAATCTGCACTTTGTTAGAATATATAACAAATTGGACTAAGCTATATTTCTAACAAAGACAAATCATTATTTCTTCTAGATTTTCCAGAGCAAAAATAAAAATAAAAAATTCAAAGGACTTTGAAATAAGATTTAAATTTGATTCTACAGATTTTCTAGATTTGCCAGAATATTTTTTTTTTAAGTTTAATCATAAGTTTTAAGAAATATTTCACAAATATTCTTCGTCGAAAAAACAGAAGCTAAAATGAAGAATTAAATTAAAATGTATTAATTATTCTTTACAATAAAAAAAATACATTTACTTGAACATTGATTTAAATTGTAAGGGAAGAAAAGGATGGAATTTAAAAGGTAAAAAGGTATATGTGTTTGAAAATCCGAAAATAATTTTTAAGGTTGTATTTTTTCTCTAAAATTGTCTTTCTGAAAGTTATAAGAAGCAAAGTAAAACAATAAATGAATGTATTTAAACAAGTGAAGACCAAGTCTTTAAAGTATTTTCTTAGATTTTAAAATTCTATTTGAGTTTGGTCTCTCTTAGAATTAAAAATGTCGAGTAAAGCGAGACCAGCTTGCTAGTAAATAGATCAACTTAAAAAAATAGAGGCAGCTCACTGGTAAGCGCTGCTATTTGAGTTATTTTTAGAACAGGTCAGCGGGCGACTCATCTGGTTCTTACGGGCTACCTGGTGCCCGCGGTCCCCGCGTTGGTGACCCCTGCTTTAAAGCATAACCAAGCATGCATCAATATAGCTCTTGTCTCAAAGTAGGTGTACTGTCACTACCTGTCACATCACACCCTGACTAATTTGGAGGTTTTTTTTTACTGTTTTCCTGTGTGTTCTGTTTTAGTTCTTGTCTTGCGCTCCTTTTTTGGTGGTTTTTTCTCTTTTTTTGGTATTTGCTTGGCACTCAGCATCAAGGGTTGGAATTTGGGGTTAAATCACCATAAAATGATTCCCGGGCGCGGCACCGCTGCTGCCCACTGCTCCCCTCACCTACCAGGGGGTAAACAAGGGAATGGGTTAAATGCAGAGGATAATTTTTATCCAACCTAGTGTGTGTGTGGCAATCATTGGTACTTTAACTTAACTTTAACTTAACTTTCCTGTAGCAGTTTCATGTCTTCCACTGACCAATATTTACTTTGTTTGAGGCATCAAGAATATTACTGTTGTTTTAATCCTTCCTGTGGGGACATTGTGGATTGTCATGTCATGTTCAGATGTACATTGTGGACGCCGTATTTGCTCCACAGTAAGTCTTTGCTGTCGTCCAGCATTCTGTTTTTATTTACTTTGTAGCCAGTTCAGTTTTAGTTTTGTTCTGCATAGCCTTCCCTAAGCTTCAATGCCTTTTCTTTGGGGCACTTACTCACTTTGTTTATTTTTTTGTTCAAACAGATACCTTTTTACCTGCACACTGCCTCCCACTGTTTCCAACATCTACAAAGCAATTAGCTACCGCCTGCCACCTACTGATATGGGAGAGCATTACAAGGTTACTTGGCCGAGCTCTAGACAGCACCGACACTCAACAACAACACATAATTTGGAGACTAGAATTACTGGTTTGCAAACTATTTTTTTTTTTTACCAAAATAGGTGAAACTGGATAATCTCCCACGGCACACCAGACTGTATCCCACAACACACTAGTGTGCCGCGGCACAGTGGTTGAAAAACACTGTTATAGGCAATCTTGTCATGCAGGGCTCTGCTTTTCCACCTCTTGACAGCTTGGGAGTACGTTTTAAAATATCTCTCCCAGCAGGCACAAGACATCATAACAATGTTAAGAACTTGTTGAATTAGGCCCCGACAAAACATGTGTATGACAACGTTTAATCAGTGTTGGGTACTGACGCTGATTTTGACGATTTAAATGTGGTCATTTCTAAATCAATATTGTACAACTCAAATACAACGTTGAAACAACATATTTTTTGACAACGTTTATTCAACATCAGGTTGTGACATTAATTGGACCATTGAAATGTGGTCATTTGTCAACCAACAACGTGGACCCAACATTGGACATCAACCTTGTCTCAATTTACAAACACAACCATTTTGCAACATTGTTTTGAAGTCGGTTTTATAGGACGTGTATGTATAATCGACGTATGAATGTCTTGTGCCTGCTGAGAAGACGTTTTAAGGCCGAGAGTTTTGATTTTTTTGCTTTTAAAATTGCTTAAATTTTTTTGAAAGAACAACTTTTTTGTAAGCTCGTGTTTTTTTCCTGAAAAAAATGCTACTTTTCCTCGACAAAATTAATATATTTTTGTAAGCTTTCAATCAATCAATCAATCAATCAATCAATCAATCAATCAATCAATCAATCAATCAATCAATCAATCAATCACTCAAAATACATTTTCTAGCCCTTAAAGTAACAGTAGAGTGAACAAACAAGTTGCCCTATATTGAAGCTTTTATGTATGACACTGAAAGACTTACAAGTTTGCAAATAAATAGATATGATCAAAATAGCATCATTCTCACGAAAATTCCACAGCCATTGTTATCCATGCCAGTCAAAAATAGAAAAATAAAATGTGTGTGTGTGTGTGTATATATATATATATATATATATATATATATATATATATATATATATATATATATATATATATATATTAGGGGTGTTGGAAAAAATAGATTCGAATACGAATCGAATACGTTGTGCGATTCAGAATCGATTCTCATTTTTAAACAAGCGATTTAAAAAAAAAAAATATATATTTTTTTAATTTTTTTTAATCAATCCAACAAAACAATACATAGCAATACCATAACAATGCAATTCAATTCCAAAACCAAACCTGACCCAGCAACACTCAGAACTGCAATAAAGACACAAACACGACACAGAACAAGCCAAAAGTAGTGAAACAAAAATGAATCTTATCAACAACAGTATCAATATTAGTTATAATTTCTGCATAGCAGTGATTAAAAATCCCTCATTGACATTATCATTAGACATTTATAAAAATAAAAAAAGGAACAATAGTGTCACAGTGGCTTACACTTGCATCGCATCTCATAAGCTTGACAACACACTGTGTCCAATGTTTTCACAAAGATAAAATAATTCATATTTTTGGTTCATTTGATAATCAAAACAAATATAAATTATTGCAATCAGTTGATAAAACATTGTCCGTTACAATTATAAAAGTAAAAAAAAAAAAAAATCTACTAATCTGCTATCATGTCAGCAGACTGGGGTAGATCCTGCTAAAATCCTATGTATTGAATGAATACAGAATCGTTTTGAATCGGAAAAATATCGTTTTTGAACCGAGAATCGAATCGAAAAAAATCGATATATTATCGAATCGTGACCCCAAGAATCGATATTGAATCGAATCACAGATTCACAGCCCTAATATATATATATATATATATATATATATTAGATTAGATTAGATTAGATAGTACGATATATATATATATATATATATATATATATATATATATATATATATATATATATATATGTGTATGTGTATATGTATATATGGATATGTATATAATTCTTGTGAGTTATGACTTGTTTTCTTGCAAAAAAGTACCTGTTTCAATAAATTAAGACTTTATTCTCATAAGCGTATTATGTGCACAGCCTAAAACGTCAACATTTTCGAGGCAGACACTGCTTTAATGACAACATTTGTGTTTGGTTTAGTTTTTTTTTGGTGGGAGTTCATCAGCATGATAGAATATTTGCTCCATTTCCTTGCCTCTGTTAAATTACAAGGGGCATGCATCACTTGTGCAAAGCCCACCTAAAACAACCCAAGGTTTCAGTTTGATATGTGACTCTGGTTGGACTGCTCTCAAAGCTTTATTTTTTTTGATCAAAACATTTTTTTGTGCATTTTGTTGGTTTTTGGTGACATGCATCTTCAGTGTCAGCACGTAGCTTTCATTTTGGGGCCAAAAGTGTCCTCTAAATACATTTTGGTCTATCTTACTAAAAGACCTCCGAACACATGATACTGCATGCAAAATGGTGCCATAAAGCCAACATTTGTGGCCACAACTTCTAAAGAAATCTAGAATTGTTGCAAAGAGTACCAACACAGCTCTACCACACAACTTTTGGACACCCTATAGTGCAGGGGTCGGCAACCTTTATCAATCAATCAATCAATCAATGTTTATTTATTTAGCCCTAAATCACAAATGTCTCAAAGGACTGTACAAACCACAACGACTACGACATCCTCGGAAGAACCCACATAAGGGCAAGGAAAACTCACCCAGTGGGCAGGGAGAATTCACACCCAGGGGGACGTCAGTGACAATGATGACTATGAGAAACCTTGGAGAGGACCTCAAATATGGGCAACCCTTCCCCCTGTAGGGGACCGAAAGCAATGGATGTCGAGGGGGTCCAACATGATACTGTGAAACTTCAATCCATAGTGGCTCCAACACAGCCGCGAGAGTTCAGTTCAAAGCGGATCCAAGACAGCAGCGAGAGTCCCGTCCACAGGAAACCATCCCAAGCGGAGTCGGATCAGCATCGTAGAGATGTCCCCAACCGATACACAGGCGAGCGGTCCATCCTGGGTCCCGACGAGCGATCCATCCTGGGTCTCGACTCTGGACAGCCAGTACTTCATCCATGGTCATCGGACCGGACCCCCTCCACAAGGGAGGGGGGGACAGAGGAGAAAAAGAAAAGAAGCGGCAGATCAACTGGTCTAAAAAGGAGGTCTATTTAAAGGCTAGAGTATACAAATGAGTTTTAAGGTGAGACTTAAATGATTCTACTGAGCTAGCATCTCGAACTGTTACCGGGAGGGCGTTCCATAGTACTGGAGCCCGAACGGAAAACGCTCTATAGCCCGCAGACTTTTTTGGGGCTTTAGGAATCACTAATAAGCCGGAGTTCTTTGAATGCAGATTTCTTGCCGGGACACATGGTACAATACAATCGGCAAGATAGGATGGAGCTAGACCGTGTAGTATTTTATACGTAAGTAGTAAAACCTTGAAGTCACATCTTAAGTGCACAGGAAGCCAGTGCAGGTGAGCCAGTACAGGCGTAATATAAAATAAACCGAGTGAATAAAAGTTAATTCTGCAGCACAAGCCAGTACACCTCGAAAATGAATGTGTGGATATTTAGTTTGAGAGCAACGGTTGTCTCAATTGAGCTATTAGTCGATACCGATATTGATCCATGTCAACACAAATAATACAGACTGTACTTTTTACTTATTTTGGAGTTTGGAAGATTAGAAGAGTCTTGATCAAGTGATGTTGTGATCATGTGGTCTCTGCATGCTGGATTCTGGCACAGCTTGATAGAAGCGCTTGAGCCGAGTCTGGAATAGGACTGTGTCCTAAGTGTGTAGTCAGGAAGTAGTCTTTTGCCATTACTTTGAGTGTTGTTGAGTCTTTTATTTAGTTGAGATTACAAAATGCTACTTATTACAGCTGTTTGATTGCAACTAGTGTTGTAACAATATCAATATTTTGGTACCAATACTAAAATTATTTCGATAGTTTTTGGTACTTTTCTAAATAAAGGGGACCACAAAAAATTGCATTATTGGCTTTATTTTAACAAACAATCTTAGGGTGCATTAAACATATGTTTCTTATTGCATTTAAGTCCTTAAATAAAATAGTAAATATACTAGACAACTTGTCTTTTATTAGTTAGTAAACAAACAAAGACTCCTAATTAGTCTGCTGACATATGCAGTAACATATTGTGTCATTTATCATTCTACAAACCCCGTTTCCATATGAGTTGGGAAATTGTGTTAGATGTAAATATAAACGGAATACAATGATTTGCAAATCCTTTTCAACCTATTTTCAGTTGAATATGCTACAAAGACAACATATTTGATGTTCAAACTGAAAAACTTTTATTTTTTTTTGCAAATGATCATTAACTTTAGAATTTGATGCCAGCAACACATGACACAGATGTTGGGAAAGGTGGCAATAAATACTGATAAAGTTGAGGAATGCTCATCAAACACTTATTTGGAACATCCCACATGTGTGCAGGCTAATTGGGAACAATGATTGGGTATAAAAGCAACTTCCGTGAAATGCTAAGTAATTCACAAACAAGGATGGGGCGAAGGTCACCACTTTGTGAGAGAATTGTCGAACAGTTTTAGAACAACATTTCTCAACGAGCTATTGCAAGGAATTTAGGGATTTGACCATCTACGGTCCGTTAAATCATCAAAAGGTTCAGAGAATATGGAGAAATCACTGCACGTAAGCGATGATATTACGGTCCTTTGATCCCTCAGGCGGTACTGCATCAAAAACCGACATCAGTGTGTTAAGGATATCACTACATGGTCTCAGGAACACTTCATAAAACCACTGTCAGTAACTACAGTTGGTCGCTACATCTGTAAGTGCAAGTTAAAACTCTACTATGCAAAGCAAAACCCATTTATCAACAACACCCAGAAACGCCGCTGGCGTTGCTGGGCCCGAGCTCATTTAAAATGGAAGGATGCAAAGTGGAAAAGTGTTCTGTGGTCTGATGAGTCCACATTTCAAATCATATTTGG
Source organism: Nerophis ophidion (assembly GCF_033978795.1). Classification (NCBI taxonomy): domain Eukaryota; kingdom Metazoa; phylum Chordata; class Actinopteri; order Syngnathiformes; family Syngnathidae; genus Nerophis; species Nerophis ophidion. The sequence goes on from NC_084627.1 coordinate 23,333,972, forward strand.
AAACTGTGAACACGGTGTCCTCTGGAACAAAGAGGAAAATATCCATCCGGATTGCCATAGGCGCAAGTTCAAAAGCCAGCATAGGTGATGGTATGGGGGTGTATTAGTGCCCAAGGCATGGGTAACTTACACATCTGCGAAGGCATCATTAATGCTGAATGGTCCATACAGGTTTTGGAGCAATATATGTTGTCATCCAAGCAACGTTATCATGTACGCCCCTGTTTATTTCAGCAGGACAATGCCAAGCCACGTGTTACCACAGCGTGGCGTCGTAGTAAAAGAGTGCGGGTACTTTCCTGGGTTGCCTGCAGTATAGACCTGTCCCCCATCGAAAATGTGTGGCGTATCATGAAGCGTAAAATACGACAGCGGAGACCCCGGACTGTTGAATGGCTGAAGCTCTACATAAAACAAGAATGAGAAATAATTCCACTTTCGGATTTTCAACAATTAGTTTCCTTAGTTCCCAAACGTTTATTGAGTGTTGTTAAAAGAAAAGGTGAAGTCACATCTTAAGTGCACAGGAAGCCAGTGCAGGTGAGCCAGTACAGGCGTAATATGATCAAATTTTCTTGTTCTTGTCAAAAGTCTAGCAGCCGCATTTTGTAACAACTGTAATCGTTTAATGCTAGACATGGGGAGACCCGAAAATAATACGTTACAGTAATCGAGACGAGCCATTTTTACCCGTTTCACGAAGCAAAGAAAACAATGGGAGCCACATAACTCTTTTGAAATGTATAAGGAAATAATACTGCATACAGAGTTTTTTTTGCTTTGTGCTATGTAAAAACCAGGGGTCTCAGACATGCAGCCCACACCTTAATATGAAGGTGGTAGCTGAGTGTATAATGGAGCCCGGAAGAGTCGGGAAACATGGGATTCTGGGTATTTGTTCTGTCGTGTTTATGTTGTGTTATAGTGCGGATGTCCTCCTGAAATGTGTTTGTCATTCTTGTTTGGTGTGGGTTCACAGTGTGGCGCATATTAGTAAGAGTGTTAAAGTTGTTTATATCACAACCCTCAGTGTGACCCGTATGGCTGTTGAACAAGTACGCCTTGCAGTTGCGTATACGTGCAGATAGAGGTCGCATCCAAAATGTGACCGGACGGCCGGCACGTATATAGCATATTGAATTTTCTGGCGCGATGACATGTAGAAAGGGTGGTAGAGGCATTGTCATCATGGCACGCCGTCAAAGTAGATGTCTGGGTGAAAATCGAAAAAATGTTTACCCGGGAGATTTCTTATAGAGACATTAAAATTAGAAATCTACCAGACTTCTCCGGGCGGTCGGCAAGTAAACGGCTGAGCCACATCATAGTGTCACACCTGGACATGGATTATTTTTGCTACTTCGATGGAAGGAGAATACAGGACGAGCCAGACGGAGACTGTGAGTACATGGTTGTTTATTTGGAATACTAAATACAAAAATAAACAAACTAAGGGCGCTCACAAAGAGGTACAAAACTTGGCTACAAAAATACAAACAGGAAAACAAAACAACTGCTCGATGGCATGAAAGACAATGAACTAAACTTAAACTTGCACTGTGGCAGAAGTATGAATAACTAACACAAAAACACTTACTGTGACTGGTACAAGGGGCATGGATAGCAAGGTAATCGAGGGTGCCTGAAGGCATGAGGCAGAATGCAAAGTACCCAGAACGATAAACAGAAAGCAAGTGACATAAATAGTGGCCGTGGTAACTAGAAACAGGTGTGAGAGGCTGATGATCAGGGCGTGACTAGGGCAAACAGGTGGAAACTAATGAGGAGCTATGGTAACAAAAACAAACCAGGAAGTGAAAAAACGGAACAAGAGTCCAGAAAACAAAACAAAATATGATCAAACATAAAACCAGATTTACAGGCGTGACACATAGTGGTCAAAGAGCCGCATGCGGCTCCGGTGCCGTGGGTTGCCGACCCCTCCCCTAGTGGGAATACTTTCGTTTTGGCTTGGATGGTAGCGTGGCCATCTCCTCTGTGGCTCTGTCCACTGTCCCTAAACAAGATATTATACTCTTGCTACGTCATCAGTGTTCCGTTTGAAGAAAACATGGTTTATTCCATGAATCACTGTGAATGACATCGGGTTGCCAAGTGCTGCAGTAGCGTACCTAATAGTTGGAGTGAGACGGAGACGAAGACAAACTCTTTTCTATGAGGTCACACATAGTTCTCGCAGCTGTTGCCATCCAGTGGAAATGATTGTTACCGTGTCTTCTCAACACTATAGAAAATAAACCGAGTGAATAAAAGTTAATTCTGCAGCACAAGCCAGTACACCTCACAATGAATGTGTGGATATTTAGTTTGAGAGCAACGGTTGTCTCAATTGAGCTATTAGTCGATACCGATATTGATCCATGTCAACACAAATAATACAGACTGTACTTTTTACTTATTTTGGAGTGTGGAAGATTAGAAGAGTCTTGATCAAGTGATGTTGTGATCATGTGGTCTCTGCATGCTGGATTCTGGCACTGCTTGATAGAAGCGCTTGAGCCGAGTCTGGAATAAGACTGTGTCCTAAGTGTGTAGTCAGGAAGTAGTCTTTTGCCATTACTTTGAGTGTTGTTAAGTCTTTTATTTAGTTGAGATTACAAAATGCTACTTATTACAGCTGTTTGATTGCAACTAGTGTTGTAACAATATCAATATTTTGGTACCAATACTAAAATTATTTCGATAGTTTTTGGTACTTTTCTAAATAAAGGGGACCACAAAAAATTGCATTATTGGCTTTATTTTAACAAAAAATCTTAGGGTACATTAAACATATGTTTCTTATTGCATTTAAGTCCTTAAATAAAATAGTAAACATACTAGACAATTTGTCTTTTATTAGTAAGTAAACAAACAAAGACTCCTAATTAGTCTGCTGACATATGCAGTAACATATTGTGTCATTTATCATTCTACAAACCCCGTTTCCATATGAGTTGGGAAATTGTGTTAGATGTAAATATAAACGGAATACAATGATTTGCAAATCATTTTCAACCTATGTTCAGTTGAATATGCTACAAAGACAACATATTTGATGTTCAAACTGATAAACCTTTATTTTTTTTTGCAAATGATCATTAACTTTAGAATTTGATGCCAGCAACACATGACACAGATGTTGGGAAAGGTGGCAATAAATACTGATAAAGTTGAGGAATGCTCATCAAACACTTATTTGGAACATCCCACATGTGTGCAGGCTAATTGGGAACAATGATTGGGTATAAAAGCAACTTCCATGAAATGCTAAGTAATTCACAAACAAGGATGGGGCGAAGGTCACCACTTTGTGAGAGAATTGTCGAACAGTTTTAGAACAACATATTTCAACGAGCTATTGCAAGGAATTTAGGGATTTGACCATCTACGGTCCGTTAAATCATCAAAAGGTTCAGAGAATATGGAGAAATCACTGCACGTAAGCGATGATATTACGGTCCTTTGATCCCTCAGGCGGTACTGCATCAAAAACCGACATCAGCGTGTTAAGGATATCACCACATGGTCTCAGGAACACTTCATAAAACCACTGTCAGTAACTACAGTTGGTCGCTACATCTGTAAGTGCAAGTTAAAACTCTACTATGCAAAGCAAAACCCATTTATCAACAACACCCAGAAACGCCGCCGGCGTTGCTGGGCCCGAGCTCATTTAAAATGGAAGGATGCAAAGTGGAAAAGTGTTCTGTGGTCTGGTGAGTCCACATTTCAAATTATATTTCAATAACTGTGAACACAGTGTCCTCTGGAACAAAGAGGAAAATATCCATCCGGATTGCCATAGGCGCAAGTTCAAAAGCCAGCATAGGTGATGGTATGGGGGTGTATTAGTGCCCAAGGCATGGGTAACTTACACATCTGCGAAGGTATCATTAATGCTGAATGGTCCATACAGGTTTTGGAGCAACATATGTTGTCATCCAAGCAACGTTATCATGTACGCCCCTGTTTATTTCAGCAAGACAATGCCAAGCCACGTGTTACCACAGCGTGGCGTCGTAGTAAAAGAGTGCGGGTACTTTCCTGGGCTGCCTCCAGTACAGACCTGTCTCCCATCGAAAATGTGTGGCATATCATGAAACGTAAAATACGACAGCGGAGACCCCGGACTGTTGAATGACTGAAGCTCTACATAAAACAAGAATGGGAAATAATTCCACTTTCGGAGCTTCAACAATTAGTTTCCTCAGTTCCCAAAAGTTTATTGAGTGTTGTTAAAAGAAAAGGTGATGTAACACAGGGGTGAACATGCCCTTTCCCAACTACTTTGGCACGTGTTGCAGCCATGATATTCTAAGTTAATTATATTTGTAAAAAAAAAAAGAAAAAAAAATAGTTTATGAGTTTGAACATCAAATATCTTGTCTTTGTAGTGCATTCAATTGAATATGGGTTGAAAAGGATTTACAAATCATTGTATTCTGTTTATATTTACATCTAACACAATTTCCCAACTCATATGGAAACAGGGTTTGTATTATTTTTACAAGTGGTAGAAAATTAATTATTAATCTACTTGTTCATTTATTGTTACTATCTGGTTGTTTTCTCTTTTAACATGTTCTATCTACACTTCTGTTCAAATGTAATAATCACTTATTCTTCTGTTGTTTGATACTTTACATTAGTTTTGGATGATACCACAAATTTGGGTATCAATCCGTTATCAAGTAGTTACAGGATCATACATTGGTCATATTCAAAGTCCTCATGTGTCCAGGGACATATTTCCTGTGTTTATAAACATAATATACATTTTTTTAAAACAAAAGAAGATGTTGTGATGTCAAAAAATATCAACGTAATCATAGTAGTATTGACTAGATACGTGTCTGTACTTGGTGTCATTACAGTGGATGTTATGTGTAGATCCACCAATGGCGTTTGTTTACATTTTGATGCCGGTGAACTGCGGTGTGTAGTGAAGCATGTTTAGCTATTCCTTGTCCTGCAGGGATGATACTTGTAATAAACTAACTTTTTGTTGCCATGGAGACCAGGATTACTGATATAGAAGTAGCTAAAACACTGCCGACAGCGGATGGACGTTAGCTCGCCATGTCTTAAAGCACCTCTTCCTGAGGGCGTCTCAGTGTCATAACTTCATCTTTATCGTTAGTTTTTAAGCCAAAATGCGTCCGTTCTCCCTTTTCTTTCTACACACTGTGTCTGCTTGTAAGTACTCCGTGATTGTGCGCTGCCGAACATGCCCGTCTGCTCGCAAACCAGCAACGGAGGGGTTGCGTTACCGGTACGTTTCAGAGGCGATATAGTACCGATTCATTAGTATCTCGGTACTATACTAACACCGGTATACCCTACAATCCTAATTGCAACGTGCATCTTAGTTGTAGTTTGGAGTTCCGAAAATCGGAGGTGATATAATCACCCTAGAAAATTGCTAATGCTAATTAATAGCATTTATAAGTTAAAGTTAAAGTACCACTGATAGTCACACACACACTAGGTGTGGTGAAATTATTCTCTGCATTTGACCCATCACCCTTGATCCCCCCCTGGGGGGTGAGGGAAGCATTGAGCAGCAGCGGTGGCCTCGCCCGGTTTTTCTTGTTTGTGATTCAACCCCCATTTCCAACCTTTGATGCTGAGTGCCAAGCAGGGAGGTAATGGGTCCCATTTTTAGTCGTTGGTATGACTCGGCCGGGGTTTTAACTCACAACCTACCGATCTCAAGCTGCACACTCTAACCACTAGGCCACTGATATGCAACATTTATATGGCATCTCCAGTGCAAATTAGCATCAAACTAGTGCAGTCGTTTTAATGCATGCCGTTCAACGTCAGAGAAAATGTATTTTGTGTCTTGCATAGGTTATTTTGACATACTTAATTTCTTATGTTCCGTTTTATGTACTAATTACTCTTAAAATGCTCTTAAATGAAGACAACTTGTCATCACAGTTACATGCACAGTGCAGGAAGGAGCGCTACCACTGGTCCTTTTTACCCACAGCCACTTGTGGTTTTGGTGATCTTCTTCCTCAGTGTGCAATACGGGTGTTAAGATAGTGTTTTTTCGTTTTATTTTTTATCTATTCATAGTGCAATAGTTAGTGCACAAAATGTATTATTAATTATGTATTGCTATTTCTTAGTTTTTGATTACATTTTACTTCCGTTATTGTATGTAAAAACTGCGCTGTAACCACATAATTCCCCCATTGTGAAATGGATGAATATATCTATCTATGTCTGTCTGTTAAGTTATCATGAAGAGACATTAGGTCAGGGGTGTCAAAGTCAAGGCCAATGGGCCGGATTTGGCCCACAAATTAATTATTTATGGCTATGATATTTCATGAGTACATACTTGCCAACCCTCCCGATTTTCCCGGGAGACTCCCGAATTTCAGTGCCCCTCCGGAAAAGGTCCCGGGGCAACCATTCTCCTGACTTTCTCTCGATTTCTACCCGGACAACAATATTGGGGGCGTGCCTTAAAGGCAGTGCTTTTAGCTCCCTCTGCAACCTGTCGTCATGTCCGCTTTTCCTCAGTACAAACAGTGTGCCGGCCCAATCACACAATATATGCGGTTGTAATACACACATACAGTGGGACAAAAAAGTATTTAGTCAGCCATTGTGCAAGTTCTCCCACTTCGCATGATGACAGAGGTCTGTAATTTTCATCATAGGTACACTTCAACTGTGAGAGACAGAATGTGAAAGAAAAAATCCAGGAATACACATTGTATGAATTTTATATAATTTATTTGTAAATTATGGTGGAAAATAAGTATTTGGTCAACCATTCAAAGCTCTCACTGATGAAAGGAGTTTTTGGCTCAAAATCTCACGATACATGGCTCCATTCATTCTTTCCTTAACATGGGTAAATCGTCCTGTCCCCTTAGCAGAAAAACAACCCCAAAGCATGATGTTTCCACCCCCATGCTTCACAGTAGGTTTGGTTTTCTTGGGATGCAACTCAGTATTCTTCTTCCTCCAAACACGACGATTTGAGTTTATACCAAAAAGTTGTATTTTGGTTTCATCTGACCACATGACATTCTCCCAATCCTCTGCGGTATCATCCATGTTTCCATTTTGGTATAACCTCGACTCGTCGTGTTTGGAGGAATAAGAATACTGAGTTGCATCCCAAGAACACCATACCTACTGTGAAGCATGGGGGTGGAAACATCATGCTTTGGAAACATCCTGCTAAGGGAACAGGACGATTGATTTGTGTTAAGGAAAGAATGAATGGGGCCATGTATCGTGAGATTTTGAGCCAAAACCTCCTTCCATCAGTGAGAGCTTTGAATGGTTGACCAAATACTTATTTTCCACCATCATTTACAAATAAATTATTTAAAATTCCTACAATGGGAATTCCTGGATTTCTTTTTCACATTCTGTCTCTCACAGTTGAAGTGTACCTATGATGAAAATTACAGACCTCTGTCATCATTTTAAGTGGGAGAACTTGCACAATCGGTAGCCGACTAAATATTTTTTTGCCCCACTGTAAGTGAATGCAAAGCCTACTTGGTCAACAGCCCTACAGGTCACACTGAGGGTGGGCGTATAAACAACTTTAACACTGTTACAAATATGCGCCACACTGTGAACCCACACCGAACAAGAATGACAAACACATTTTGGGAGAACAACCGCACCGTAACACAACATAAACACAACAGAACAAATACCCAGAACTTCCGAATTTGGAGGTCTCAAGGTTGGCAAGTATGAATTAGTATTAGAACAGGCCCGCAGGCCACAGCAAGCTGCTGCTGTTTTGCATGCACCAATACTCCATCAGTGTTGGCGCTAGGAATTTTCAGAATGGGGTCCCTGGGACCCCATCAAGTCATCAAAATGGGGTCCCACAGTAAATTTTTGGAGTCACACTTTTTTGTAACCATTTTGAAAACAAATGATACATGTACGCATCATCCTGTTATATCTCACATTCTATATTGTGTGTTGGAAAAAGGTTGTCATAAACGTTATTTAATTCTTTAAAAAAAACAATACAAAACAAAACATATGCATATGTAAATGTATTCAGTTACAAACATTCATTCATTTTTTTCTTTCCATCTGCCGCTATTTTTTCCTGTATTTTTGTTGTAATATTTTCAGAATGTTTGTTCTATTTTTGGCTAAAGTATTACAAAGAAAACAATCCGAATTTGGCTTTATTTTTTTGGTTTTAGTGCCATGAATTTAATAGTCCGGCCCGCATGTGCACAGATTTTCCTCCAGGAGCTAAAAATGAGATTGACATCCCTGCATTAGGGGGACAGAACAGTTTGTTGGTACCAGAGTTCTTGTATTGGACGTCTTAAATGCAGGCCGATGTAATCCCATCCCTGATTTTTTTGCTGGTATCGGACCGATATCTGATATAAATATCGGATCGGGACACTACAAGTGAGCATCATTGTTATCTATCAATAGCACTAATTAATCATCTTGGACATTAATTTCCCCAGAGCTGTGCATGTTGTTACTGGAATCCTTGTCCTCTCCTCCATGATGATATCATTGGTGGATCTGGTGATTGTTAGACACCATGTGGTCCTCCACTTTCCTTACTTCCACTGAAGGATGCCCCACAAGTGCTGATCTTCAGGTGTGGAGGAGACATACTGGACCACTGACTCTGTCGCCTTCTCAGCAAGGTGCCTGTCACTTTAAGGTGTGTTTGTTCTTTTTTATCATGTTGGAAAAACGCCCATGCGGCCCAGTTTCTCAAGGGAAAGAATGTCACAGGACATGGAATTCAACCACAGTTGCCCCCCAGTGCTGGCAGCACTCATGCAGCCTCAAACCATTTGACTGACATCTTCACACTTGACTGTAGGCAATACATCTTGCAAATAATGATTGTCTTTTTAGTCATTTTAGTGGATAGTGAGTTGGGAAATTGTGTTAGATGTAAATATAAACGGAATACAATGATTTGCAAATCCTCTTCAACCCATATTCAGTTGAATACACTACAAAGACAAGATATTTGATGTTCAAACTCATAGAATTATTTTTTTTTTGCAAATAATAATTAACTTTGAATTTCATGGCTGCAACATGTGCCAAAGTAGTTGGGAAAGGGGATGTTCACAACTGTGTTACATCACATTTTCTTTTAATAACACTCAATAAACGTTTGGGAACTGAAGAAACTAATCGTTGAAGCTTTGAAAGTGGAATTTTTTACCATTCTTGCTTGATGTACAGCTTAAGTTGTTCAACAGTCCGGGGTCTTGTTGTCGTATTTTACGCTTCATAATGCGCCACACATTTTCAATGGGAGACGTGTCTGGACTGCAGGCGGGCCAGGAAAGTACCCGCACTCTTTTACTACGAAGCCTTGCTGTTGTAACACATGGCTTGGCATTGTCTTGCTGAAATAAGCAGGGGCGTCCATGAAAAAGACGGCGCTTAGATGGCAGCATATGTTGTTCCAAAACCTGTATGTACCTTTCAGCATTAATGGTGCCTTCACAGATGTGTAAGTTACCCATGCCTTGGCCACTAATACATCCCCATACCATCACAGATGCTGGCATTTGAACTTTGCCCCGAGAACAATCCGAATGGTTCTTTTCCTCTTTGCTTCGGAGGACACAACGTCCACAGTTTCCAAAAACAGTTTGAAATGTGGACTCGTCAGACCACAATACACTTTTACACTTTGCATCAGTCCATCTTAGATGAGCTCGGGCCCAGTGAAGCCGGTGGCGTTTCTGGGTGTTGTTGATAAATGGCTTTCGCTTTGCATAGTAGAGTTTTAACTTGCACCTACAGATGTAGCGACCAACTGTAGTTACTGACAGTGTTTTTTTTAAGTGTTCCTGAGCCAATGTGGTGATATTCTTTACACACGGCATTCAGTGTTGGTTTTTGGTGATTTCTTCATATCACATTCTCTGAACCTTTTGATGTTACTAAGGACCGTAGAAGGTGAAATCCCTAAATTCCTTGCACTAGCTCGTTGAGAAATGTTGTTCTTAAAGTGTCCGACAATTTGCTCACGCATTTGTTCACAAAGTGGTGACCCTCGCCCCATCCTTGTTTGTGAATGACTGAGCATTTTAATGGAAGCTGCTTTTATGCTCAATCATGGCACCCACCTGTTCCTAATTAGCCTGTTCACCTGTGGTATGTTCCAAATAAGTGTTTGATGACAAATCCGCAACTTTCTCAGTCTTTTTTACCACTTGTGCCAGCTTTTTTGAAACGTGTTAAGTTGAAGTTAAAGTTAAAGTACCAATGGTTGTCATGCACACACTAGGTGTGGTGAAATTTGTCCTCTGCATTTGACCCATCCCCTTGTTCACCCCCTGGGAAGTGAGGGGAGCAGTGAGCAACAGCAGTGGTCGCGCCCGGGAATCATTTTTGGTGATTTAACCCCCAATTCCAACCCTTGATGCCAAGGTCCAAGCAGGGAGGTAATGGGTCCCATTGTTATAGTCTTTGGTATGACTCTGCCGGGGTTTGAACTCACAACCTACCGATTTCAGGGCGGACACTCTGACCACTAGGCCACTGAGTAGGGTTGCAGGCATCAAATTCTAAATTAACTAATATTTGCGAAAAAAAAAAAAAAATTCCAGTTTGAAAATTAAATATCTTGCAGTCTATTCAATTGAATATAGGTTGAAAAGGATTAGCAAATCATTGTGTTCTGTTTTTATTTACGGTTTACACAACGTGCCAACTTGACTGGTTTTGGGTTTTGTATATCCTAGTTTAATTTCTTAGTATTGAGAAGATATATTGGTAGAACGTGCGTGATGCACTCATATCAGGCAGGCATGTTTTGAACTGCCGAGTGGAAATGTGCTTTTATTGTCAACGTAGTGAGTGCATTACCACACAGCGATCACAAGCCAAGTCAAAACCTCCTGGAAAAGTGTTTTTTTGTCATTTCCATGCGAACATTTCTGCGGCGTCACGTCTGACTCACTCGGGTGTTTCCTCATAAAGACACGGTGTGTCCTCAGATTTTGTACCTCTCCACCACCCATGAGGAATCATGACTCGGGTTTAACATGCCTAATTTGTACGGTTTGTCCAACTGTGGAAACACTGATAACACGTTTCGTATGAGAAGGAACAGCACTATAAATATCACGCATAAATGTCAAAATTCCAGAGAATTGAGGACTGTAACTCCGGGTAAAAAATCACAGCGAAGCATAGTAATTCTCAAATACCATGAGAATATGTTCCCCCAGAGGCACGTTACACATGCAGCAGATCTAGATCTACGATCTTCATACAGTGCATAAAAGACAACCAACAGGATAATGCGCTTTGGAAAAAGAGGCAACGGAAAAACACTTCTCAAGAAGACAACTTGAAAGCAACTGATACTCCTGGGTCGACCTCGACTAATTGGGTTCACCTAGAGCAGGGGTCGGCAACCAAAAACGTTGAAGCCGGAGCCGCAAAAAAGGAAAAGCTGCATATTAGTGTTATAATGAAGGCAACACATGACGTAAGTGTCTATATTAGCTATAATAGCCTACTATCAAAATGACTATGTGTCGCAGGCTGAAGCAAATCTTCGTTGACAGAAATGTTGAAATGTAATATTTATTCTACACATTTTTACAACATTAGAAACCATTAGTAAATCAGAGGCTACTCAGAAGGTGAGATAACTCCTGGAAATTCCTGGCTTTTATACCAAAAGTATAGATGTGTGTGTACAAGTGAAGGGAAACGGCAGGCCGTCTTCTTTTAATACATTTATTACAATCTTTGGCAAGCTAGGTAATGTTTGCTGTGGTCTGGAACAGCATAGCACACAAACAACGATCTGAAATGCAGCCAATATTACATACAGACAATGTGTCATGAGACATGGGAAACTAAATTGTACACAAAGAGGAAAAAAGTGAAGGATAATAAATGAGTTTGAATACACCTAAAAATGAGGCATAATGATGTAATATGTACATACAGCTAACCTAAATAGCATGTTAGCATTGATTAGCTTGCAGTCATGCACTGACCAAATATGCCTGACCTAATATGCACTCCATACAAGTCAATAACATCAACAAAGCCCACGTTTGTGCATTCATGCACGGTATAAGACGTTTGGTGGACAAAATGAGACAAAGAAGGAGTGGAAGATTTGACATGTGAACAAACTACTGCGTACACAGTCCACACTATGGTGAGTTCAAGAAGTATTATAAAACAATGTTCATCAAATACTGTCATCAGTGAAGCATACACACATACATAGTAAACAGTCGGCTTTCTACCAATTGGGAAGGTTTGTCCTCAAACAAAAAACATAATTTTTCCATTTTTAATCCTTTTTTAAAAATGCTCCAGGGAGCCACAAGGACGGCACTAAAGAGCCGCATGCGGCTCGACAGCCGCGGGTTGTTTTCATTAAGGACCACATTCCAGTTAGGGCCGCCTGTAACTGTGAATAATTTATGAACTCAAAACATATTGGGATTCACCTCATGATATTTTTGTACAATTGCCGATGCATTTGATTATTATATATTTTTAACATACTCTGTACAAAAAAATATTTCGATCTTGCAGTAAAAAAATTATTTTGGCAGCTCAGTCGCCACAGTTTTACCGTAAATTTACAGTGTGTTTTTTACAGCATATTACTGTAAGTGGTAAAACAGTACTATATATATGTTTTTTTTACAGTAAATTCCAGCAACTGAACTGCCCGTTTCTTACAGTCATCTTTACAGTGTACAATTTGATAGATATCTCGCTTTGAAATCATAAGTCAAGAAGATTTGTTGCATTATTAGATAACATTAAGGTTTAAAAGATATGCAATTGCATGTAATTTTCTCCTGTCAGAATGGAAGGAACGAATACATTTAGTAAGAAAAGATAAACTAATTTTATATTATTTCAAGGCTTTCACAGGCCATATTAGATGACATGGCAGGCCACATCTAGGCCCGGGGGTTTTAGTTTGACACCTGAGAGCTAAAGAAACAAACATTAACTTCACGGAGAGAGAAAATAATGCAAATTGTTACAGTGTTTGCAATCGATCTTTGGCCTGATGATGTCATTGTCTAATTTACGTAATTTGCCATGACGCTTGAGCATGCAATTTTTTTAACCCTCAGATTGCTGGCACAGCCACTCTACCAACCTCGCCACGCCGTTTTTCCTTTGTTTATTTAGCCAACCATGCTTCATTCTTTCCAGTTTCTTCCAACCAAAAAACGTTTTATCGTTTAATTGACATCAATTTCATGTCTATTGCGATAAATACAGTCGTGGTCAAAAGTTTACATACACTTGTAGAGAACTAAATGTCATGGCTTTCTCGAGTTTCCAATCATTTCAATAACTCTTCTACAACTTTTGTGATAGAGTGATTGGAGCACATACTTGTTGGTCACAAAAAATATTCATCAAGTTTGGTTATTTTATGAATTTATTGTGTGTCCACTGAAAATGTGACCAAAGCTGCTGGGTCAAAAGTATACATACAGCAATGTTAATATTTGTTTACATGTCCCTTGGCAAGTTTCACTGCAATAAGGCGCTTTTGGTAGCCATCCACAAGCTTCTGCTTGAATTTTTGACCACTCCTCTTGACAAAATTGGTGCAGTTCAGCTCAATTTGTTGGTTTTCTGACATGAACTTGTTTCTTCAGCATTGTCCACATCTTTAAGTCAGGACTTTGGGGAGGCCATTCCAAAACATTAATTCTAGCCTGATTTAGCCAATCCTTTAACACTTTTGACGTGTGTTTGGGGTCATTGTCCCGTTGGAACACCCAACTGCGCCCAAGACCCAACCTCCGGGCTGATGATTTGAGTTTGTCCTGAAGAATGTGGACGTAATCCTCCTTTTTCAATGTCCCATTTACTCTCTGTAAAGCACCAGTTCCATTGGCAGCATAACAGGCCCAGAGCATAATACTACCACCACCATGCTTGACGGTAGGATCGGTGTTCCTGGGATTAAAGGCCTCTTGTTTTCTCATCCAAACATAATGCTGGGTATTGTGGCCAAATAGCTCAATTTTTGTGTTTCAGTAGACCCATAGTAAATTCATAAAAGAACCAAACTTAATGAATGTTTTTTGTGACCAACAAGTATGTGCTCCAATCACTCTATCACAGAAAAAAATTGAGTTGTAGAAATTATTGGAAACTCAGGACAGCCATGACATTATGTTCTTCATAAGTGTATGTAAACTTTTGACCATGACTGTATATTGATATCCCTTTAACGGCCCAGCACTATTTAAATACTAAGATACACTGTAAAAAAAAAATTCAGTATCTTTTAAGGGGAAAATAATGTCAGCTCAGTTACCAAAAATGTACAGTAAAAATAACAATGCTACCGATTTTAGATTTGCAGTAATTAGGTATTAAAACCACCGTGAATTTTACTGTACAGAGCTGAGCTTTTTTTACTGTAAAATCGACAGATTATGGCAAGCCAGAACAATATTTAATGTTAAGAGAAATATATTGTCTGTCTATTTACTTATGTATTTATTTCTTAATTCAAACTTGGTTAAAAGATTGATTTAATAGACATTCAACAATACCCTAATCATTTTGGTCACAATAACCGTGATATATCTTTTACTTTTTATTCATAGCTGTATGTAGAAGTGGCTGCTTGTATCCGCTGCTTTAATGTCTTTCATGTTCTTTGTGTTCTTTGATGTTTGATGTTTCCCTCTTACACACATGTGAGAGAGATGTGTGCTATGGCTATGAGTTTTTTCCCCCCTGGCCTCAGTCTGGACCCCCTCTCCAGGGGCCCAGGCTTAGACCAATTTTTTTTATTTTATTTTATTTTATTTTAATCTTTTATTTCCCCCCCCTCACCCATCTCACCTTTTTTGTAAGGGGCGCTGGAAGCCGGCAGACCCGCCGGCCATCCTGTTCTGTCTCCCTGTAATGTTTGTCTGATCTTGAATGGGATTGTGCTGAAAATTGTAATTTTCCTGAAGGAACTCTCCTGACGGAATAAATAAAGTACTATCTAATCTAATCTATCTAATCTAATGAAATTCTCCTATTGTTACATCCCGAGTTGTGCCACATAGATAGATAAATTCGGTAGATAGCTATAGATAAATCCTCTCTTTTAATGCAAATAGGTCAAGCCTCAGGAGGACTAATGGACTATATTGGACAGTCCCCATTGGTGGACAATGGCCTTACCAATAAAAGCAAACATACCGTATTTCCTTGAATTTCCGCAGGGCATATAGTATGCGCCTGCCTTGATTTACTGCCGGGTTAAACTCGCTTCCCAAAATAATTAGCGCATGCTTAGTATTACCGCCTGGTCAAACTCGTGACGTCACGAGTGACACTTCCCCTGTCATCATTTTCAAAATGGAAGAGGCTGATTTCAATACCGGTAATTCGAAATCGCATAAAGGGAAGAAGATTAAGAGCTATTCAGTAGGATTTAAGGTCCAAGCTTACATCACACTCAAATTTTTACTGCATACCTTTGGTAAGTGCCGGAGTGAGAAGAGGTTTTAAAATAATTAGCGCATGCTTACTTTTACCGCATGCCTTTGGTAAGCGCAGGAGTGAGAAGGGGTTTTCAATTAATTAGCGCCCCGGCGGCAATTCGCGGAAATACGGTATCAGTCTTTTATATCAAATCCCTACACTTGTGCACATGACGGCGACTTGTGACGCTTATGAGGAGAGAAGAAAAAAGATTTGTCTGGTGCAGGGTTCACCAGAAGCTCACATAGCGAATCATTACTTCCCATCATTGCCCCCCTGGCTCTGTAAAAAACTGATCTTGGTCCTCTTGACTGTGCACCTTCCTTCAAATTGTGAATCAACCTGTTTGTACTCAACTCCTGGCTCCATTGTGACCTCACTTGGTTCCACCCCCCCATTGTTGCAGCGACGCCAAGGCTCCAAAGGGCCGCGGCGTGCAGTTATTATAGTGGCAAGCATTTAATCTCCGTAAATTCCTAACGGAGATGGGAGGGAGTTTACAGGTGGTTTGAGTTTGCCCCCACCACCCCGTCCAAAAAAGGAGGGAGGGATGCGTCTGGCTTCAATCAGTGGAGCCCACGGAGGACACGCCACAGACATAACCACGGATGAGTTTCATTAACGGCCGTCGCTTTTTAAAGCACTACAAGCTTTTCTCCACTTTTCAGTGCGAGATGGTGCGTTCGAGTACTGTAATTGACTCAAGGCGGTTATCCTCTGATGGAGCTCTTTATTTGGCTTTTCAGGACGGATTAGAGGCAGTGCTGACACGCGGCGGGGGCCACGGTGTAGCGATCCTGTAACACGGGCAAAACAAACAAGAATTAAAATCCTCAAGGTCCTACAAACTGCGGTTTGCGAGAAAAAAAAAAATGGTGCAAATGTTGTAATAGCATTACCAGGCCAAAAAGAAGAAGATGTCATAATGTCACATGATGATTTGGACTTTATCATTAGTTTCTTGTATTTGGCATTATTTTCTGTATAGTGCACTCAAATTTTCACCTTCCTGTTCGTCAGCACTTTCCTTCTGGTCCGAACGCTGTTTTCCTCACCTGTGTCCTGATTGGCAATCAGAAAACAGAGCTGTCCCTGGTTGTCAATCAGGAGGCTTGGATTGTTCTGTTGTGTACCTACAGGCCGGTACACACATCATTTTTTTTTTTATATCTTAAGATATGTTTCATATGTTACAGAACCCAAACATAAATACAAAAAAGTCCGGCGTTGAGCAGTTTGGATTTTTATGTGTGTGGTGTTCTATGATGATATCAGCACAGAACAGCCCACACGTGACGATTCTGTCCCAACACATATTTGGACTCTCGTCCTCCAAACCCGGAATCTTGCGTTTACAAATCCATCGGGGTGGGCATATTAATCTAAATATAGATGGTATCGAAACCAAGGTGGGTATTGGTCAGTGGTGTGCGGTTAGGGCCAGCAAGGCCTTCTCTGCTGGCCTAATAGGACCACAAAACATATTCATAATTAAAGATAGAAGTCATTTACTTTCCCTAAATATCTAAAAGTATTTATATTCTCTTCATGTCGTATTCATACTTGCCAACCTTGAGACCACCGAATTCAGGCGATTGGGGGGTGGGCAGGACGGGCAAGGGGGTGAGTTTAAGGGGGTAGGAGGATATTTATACCTAGAATTAACTGAAATTCAAGTATTTCTTTTATTTATATATATTGTATTTTATATATTATATGTATTTCTTATATATGTATATACATACATATATATATATATATATATATATATATATATATATATATATATATATATATAGATATGTATATATCTATATATATATTTATGTATATATATATATATATATATATATATATATATACACATATATATATAATATATATACACATGTATATATATGTATATTTATATATACATATATATATATATATGTGTGTGTGTATATATATATATATATATATATATATATATATATATATATATATATATATATATATATATATATATATACATACACAAACCCCGTTTTCAAATGAGTTGGGAAACTGTGTTGGATGTAAATATAAACGGAATACAATGATTTGCAAATCCTTTTCAACCCATATTCAATTGAATGCACTACAAAGACAAGATATTTGATGTTCAAACTCATAAACTTTATTTTTTCACGTGCAAAAGTGGTTGGGAAAGTGAAGTGAAGTGAATTATATTTATATAGTGCTTTTTCTCTGATGACTCAAAGCGCTTTACATAGTGAAACCCAATATATAAGTTACTTTTACAGTAAACCAGTGTGGGTGGCACTGGGACTAGGTGGTTAAAATGTCTTGCTTAGGACACAACGGCAGTGACTAGGATGGCGGAAGCGAGAATCGAACCTGCAACCCTCAAGTTGCTGGCACGGCCACTCTACCAACCGAGCTATGGGGGCATGTTTACCACTGTGTTACATCACCTTTTCTTTTAACAACACTCAATAAACGTTTGGGAACTGAGGAAACTAATTGTTGAAGCTTTGAAAGTGGAATTCCTTCCCATTCTTGTTTTATGTAGAGCTTCAGTCGTTCAACAGTCCGGGGTCTCCGCTGTCGTATTTTATGCTTCATAATGCGCTACACATTTTCAATGGGAGACAGGTCTGGACTGCAGGCGGGCCAGGAAAGTACCCGCACTATTTTTTTTACAAAGCCACGCTGTTGTAACACGTGCTGAATGTGGCTTCGCATTGTCTTGCTGAAATAAGCAGGGGTGTCCATGAAAAAGACGGCGCATAGATGGCAGCATATGTTGTTCCAAAACCTGTATGTACCTTTCAGCATTAATGGTGCCTTCTCAGATGTGTAAGTTACCCATGCGTTGGGCACTAATGCACTCCCATACCATCACAGATGCTGGCTTTTGAACTTTGCGTCGATAACAGTCTGGATGGTTCGCTTCCCCTTTGGTCCAGATGACACGATGTCGAATATTTCCAAAAACAATTTGAAATGTGGACTCGTCAGACCACAGAACACTTTTCCACTTTGCATCAGTCCATCTTAGATGATCTCGGGCCCAGGGAAGCCGGCGGCGTTTCTGGATGTTGTTGAAAAATGATTTTCGCTTTGCATAGTAGAGCTTTAACTTGCACTTATAGATGTAGCGACCAACTGTATTCAGTGACAGTGGTTTTCTGAAGTGTTCTTGAGCCCATGTGGTGATATCTTTTAGAGATTGATGTCGGTTTTTGATACAGTGCCACCTGAGGGATCGAAGGTCACGGTCATTCAATGTTGGTTTTCCGGCCATACCGCTCACGTGGACCTTTTTTCTCCAGATTCTCTGAACCTTTTGATGATATTATGGACCGTGGATGTTGCAATTCCTAAATTTCTTGCAATTGCACTTTGAAAAACGTTGTTCTTAAACTGTTTGACTATTTGCTCACGCAGTTGTGGACAAAGGGGTGTACCTCGCCCCATCCTTTCTTGTGAAAGACTGAGTATTTATTGGGAAGCTGTTTTTATACCCACTCATGCCTCCCACCTGTTCCCAATTAGCCTGCACACCTGTGGGATCTTCCAAATAAGTATTTGATGAGCATTCCTTAACTTTATCAGTATTTATTGCCACCTTTTCCAACTTCTTTGTCACGTGTTGCTGGCATCAAATTCTAAAGTTAATGATTATTTGCACAAAAAAAACATTTTTATCAGTTTGAACATCAAATATGTTCATATTCAACTGAATATGGGTTGAAAATTATTTGCAAATCATTGTATTCCGTTTATATTTACATCTAACACAATTTTCCAACTCATATGGAAACAGGGTTTGTACATATATATATACAATATGCATTGTATACATCATGTCACTCGAAGCGAGTATGACGATCCTCCTGCTAGGGGTGTACCCCTTTATGGAGGATGCCTGTGCGTGACTTTGTTTATCGTGGGGAGACTGGTGCACAGACAGTCACCACACGATCCTTGACGGATCCGGGTCAGGGTCCAGTGGCATGGAGTCCAAGACAACTGGGGACCCTTTTCTGCTCCAGCCTTCTTCCGCCATCCCAGCTGTTGTGACGCTCCATAGAGTTAGCAATCATCCTTCGCTTGTTCCATCATTGAGGAACAGGCCCATAACTGAGCCCACATGAATGTGGGGGTGCCTTATTCCGCCACCGCAGCCGTTGTGGTAGTTCTTAAATCTACCGTCTTCCGCCTGCTCCGCCGTTGAGGTCTTCACCGTATCCCTTGCTAGGGGGCAGTCAGGTACTAGGCCTTTGCCAAGGGCCACCTGGGGTAACAGTAGTAAGGGGTTAACCTTCCAGTGCCCCAAGACCTCATAGAGGAGCCTCCACTGCACTTTAACGTAAAAAAACAATAATGGAGGTGTTGGAGATGTTTTTTAAGGGCTTTGTAGGCAGAATAAAAGTCTCCCATTGGCTCCATTGTATGCAGATTTTTGATCGCATTTCTTTAATATGTAGAACAGTGGTTCTTAACCTTGTTGGAGGTACCAAACCCCACCAGTTTCATACGTGCATTCACGAAACACTTCTTTAGTCAAAAATAAAATGTTTTTTTTTTTTTGTTCAAATCCAAGACATTGTTATATGTTTTTGGTAACACTTTAGTATGGGGAACATATTCTAAGTAACAAAGACTTAATTTAGAGTTATTTGGTCAGGGTTAGAGGGTTAGGGTTATAATAAGGCCATACCGAATAAGGCATTAATTAGTACTTAGTGACTAGTTAAGAGAATATCTTACTAATTTGCATGTTAATAAGCAACTGATTAATGGTGAATACTAAAGTGTTACCATGTTTTTTTTACCGGTGCACAAAATAAACCGTGCATGAACATCAACTTGTTCAAACAACAAAACCAAGACAGTGCATAAACTTACAACAAATTACACACCTGCAAATCAGTCAGCTGTTGCCGTATCCGTAATACGCCGATAAGGAGAAGTTTGTTTTTACACGAAGAATCGGGTGTGTTTTGACCTCCGCCGAACCCCTGAGGCCGACTCACGGAACCCCTAGGGTTCGATCGAACCCAGGTTAAGAACCACTGATGTAGAATGTATAAAAAAAGAAAACATATGTGTTCTTGTCTAACTAAGGAATGTGAAAAAGGCCCTAGTTTTGGACTCAGAGCAGAGCAACACATATTTGTTCAATGGAGCAGCATCGTGGATTCTTTGGTGAACCAGACAAACATGAGACATACCTATCACATGATCAGAAGTATGTTTGATCAAGAGTATGTTTTATTTGGAGAGAATGTTGCAATGGTGGTTTGGTCTTAGTCTTTTTACCCAGTATTTTCAATGCTTGTCCGTACAGCAATATAGTTGACCACGGCGGTTTGATTTGCCTAAAATCCAGCATGGCACACGATATTTCAGTTTCTGATATTCCGGAAATTTGAAATATTGTACGTCAGTTTATGAGTCATCGTTTAAGACTTAGACTTAGACTTAGACTTAGACAAACTTTATTGATCCAGAAGGGTAATTTTTCCACACAGTAGCTCAGTTACAAAGGATGGAAAGGATAATGCACACAAGGGCACAAAAAGAGGGCGAAAACAAAAGGTATGAAATAGACTAAAAATGTACCATAGTAGCAAAACAAAATATATCATATATGTAATATTTACATATTATGTATACAGTATATAATATATACTGATATATTACATTATTATATTATATTTTTATGTAATATATTCAATATATAACAAATCCGGGCTTCACGGTGGAAGAGGGGTTAGTGCGTCTGCCTCACAATACGAAGGTCCTAAGTAGTCAGGGTTCAATCCTGGGCTCGGGATCTTTCTATGTGGAGTTTGCATGTTCTCCCCGTGAATGCGTGGGTTCCCTCCGGGGAAATCCGGCTTCCTCCCACTTCCAAAACATGCACCTGGGGATAGGTTGATTGGCAACACTAAATTGGCCCTAGTGTGTGAATGTGAGTGTGAATGTTGTCTGTCTGTCTGTGTTGGCCCTGTGATGAGGTGGCGACTTGTCCAGGGTGTACCCTGCCTTCCGCCCGATTGTAGCTGAGATAGGCACCAGCGCCCCCCGTGCCCCCCGCGACTCCAAAGGGAATAAGCGGTAGAAAATGGATGGATGGATATAACAAATCCCAAATTACATGCACAATATACTTTGGTTCCTCAACAGTTGTGATAATTTTTTTCCATTTAACGATACGTTTTGGTGCGACTTTTTCGAGTCTGCCCCTCTTAAAGGCCTACTGAAATGAGATTTTCTTATCCAAACGGGGATAGCAGGTCCATTCTATGTGTCATACTTGATCATTTCGCTATATTGCCATATTTTTGCTGAAAGGATTTAGTAGAAAACATCCACGATAAAGTTCGCAACTTTTGGTCGCTAATAAAAACGCCTTGCCTGTACCGGAAGTAGCAGACGATGTGCGCGTGACGTCACGGGTTGTAGGGTTCCTCACATCCTCACATTGTTTGTAATCATAGCCACCAGCATCAAGAGCTATTCGGACTGAGAAAGCGACAATTTGCCCATTAATTTGAGCGACAATGAACGATTCGTGGGTGAGGAAAGTTAAACTGAAGCACTAGAAAAAAAAAGGCAACGGCAGTGGGAGTGATTCAGATGTTGTTAGACACATTTACTAGGATAATTCTGGAAAATCCCTTATCTGCTTATTGTGTTACTAGTGTTCTAGTTAGATTATAAAGTCATACCTGAAAGTCAGAGGGCTGCCGTGACCGCCACTGTCTCTAAGGGAAGCCATATCTCCCGTCCAAAGGCAGAACCCAGTAACTAAATTTTGGTCAAAACTGAGCTGATAATAATTTTGGAGTTCCTAGGTGATATGCTTTACATTAGTGTATGCGATATTGTAATTTGTTCCTTAAGTAAGCTGTTATGCGCATGGCAGGACCTAGCAACTACCACTTAACCGTGTAGATACAACAGAAAAACCTAGTATCTCAAGGGACCAATCGGAGCTTCTTTGTCAGTCGCCATATTGTCTTCAATGAGACATTTGCACGAATGGGGGCCGACAGTCAACCTGATTATGTGATATTATGGCACGAGGGGATATTTGGAAGATTGGCCCAGGATGTTGCAAGCACCTTCATTAAATGTATTGTTCTTGATTCTTCCCCTTGCGTACTGTTTTGGGCAGATAACTGTGGAGGTCAAAATGAAAACTGGACGCTGTACACGGCTCTTGCCCAATGTGCAAATGCAGAATGGGGCCCACCCGAGATTGTGATAAAATATCTGGAGAAAGGGCACACGTTCATGAGAGCAGATTCAATCCATGGCTCAATCGGCAAGAAAATGAAAGCTCAAGAAAACATCTATACGTTTGATGACTTTGTAGATCTTTGTAAGACAGCATCAAGATAGATTGGTTGTCCTTTGTTTTCTCAAAATCAGCTAGAAGTGAGTTACCAGGTTTTGCCTTTGGAGGGGAGATATGGGGGAGCCAAGAAAGTCACAGCTGCCTTTTTGATAGCTGCTGCAGGAGGACGCAAACTCCGCTCAAGTCTCCGGTAAGAGCCGACTTAATATCACCATTTTCTCATCCAAAAACTTGCTGGTTGAAATGTGATAGAGAAACATGTTCGCTTGACCGCTCTGTTCCATATTAAAGCTTCACAACAAACAAAGAAACACCGGCTGTGTTTTGGTTGCTAAAGGCAGCTGCAATCCACCGCTTTCCACCAACAGCATTCTTCTTTATAGTCTCCATTATTAATTCAACAAATTGCAAAAGATTCAGCAACACAGATGTCCAAAATACTGTGTAATTATGCGATTAAAGCAGACGACTTTTAGCCGTGAGTGGTGCTGGGATAAAATGTCCGCTCCAACCAATAACGTCACAAGTACGTGTCAACATAAGCGTCATCATTCTGCGACGTTTTCAACAGACATTTTGCGGGAAATTTAAAATTGCAATTTAGTAAACTAAACCGGCCGTATTGGCATGTGTTGCCATGTTAATATTTCATCATTGTAGCTGAGATAGGCGCCAGCGCCCCTCGCGACCCCGAAAGGGAATAAGCGGTAGAAAATGGATGGATGATATATAAACTATCAGACTGCGTGGTGGGTAGTAGTGGGTTTCAGTAGGCCTTTAAACGTGCTGCTTAGCTTTCCCTATGCTTCCTGTGCCTTGTTGTTTCTTTGTGCACTTCCCTGCTGCACCGTTTTTATGCCATTTTCCCAAATAAAGGGGTTTTTACTCGCCCTTTACCCGCTGCCTCCACATCCTGGAGTTCAGATCAACACAGTTATAACAAGCGGATTGTAATGCGTGCAATCCTCGGATAAAATATGCCTCTTCGTGGCTGTGAGCCCAACAGGGATGACCTCTGCATGTAGTAACAGCATTCCAAGTATTTTCAATACAATTATGTTACTCTCGACAGTAGTAAAGCAGTCACGTTTAAAATTCAGATAGCTTGTCGTGCGTTAAGCATGTCAGTGAAAGGTTCCTGAGATTTCCTAAGAGTTTGCAGAAATGGAGGGAAGAGGTGAAGGCAAATGATTTAAAATCCTCGGTGGAACACGTTGCTGGTTTCCTCCTAAGATTTCTCGCCTCTCTGATTTGGGAACTTGTCTTCCCTTAATAGTTTTTTTCTGGCTATGAAACCCGACCAGGATTATTGTTTTTGGGGGGGTTTTCAAAAGACTTTAAAGGCAATCGGATTTATGATGCAGGTCAGACTGAGACGTGAACTACGACATTTCAGCGATTGCAGGGGGCCCCCGCTCCTCTTCTTACACAGATCAAGAAGATGCTTACCAACACTGATTTTCTGTATTTGGAAACATATAACAAATTAATAATGCCTGACCATTCAACTGCCGGCCCGGGGGCCAAATTCAGCCTGGCAATGACATCATACGGGCCCTTGAGTTCAGTTCTAAATTTGGGAGACAAACATTTATGCAGCAAATTCCTAAAAACACTAGAGTGCTCCTGTCGTATAGAGCAGTGGTTTTCAAATGGGGGTACGCGTACCCCTAGGGTTACTTGAACATATGCCAAGGGGTACGTGAGATTTTTTAAAAATATTCTAAAACTAGCAAGAATTCAAAAATCCTTTATAAATATATTTATTGAATAATACTTCCACAAAATATGAATGTAAGTTCATAAACTGTGAAAAGAAATGCAACAATGCAATATTCAGTGTTGACAGCTAGATTTTTTGTGGACATGTTCCATAAATATTGATGTTAAAGATTATTTTTTTGTGAAGAAATGTTTAGAATTAAGTTGATGAATCCAGATGGATCTCTATTACAATCCCCAAAGAGGGCACTTTAAGTTGATGATTACTTCTATGTGTAGAAATCTTTATTTATAATTGAATCATTTGTTTATTTTTCAACAAGTTTTTAGTTATTTGTATATCTTTTTTTCCAAATAGTTCAAGAAAGACCACTACAAATGAGCAATATTTTGCACTGTTATATAATTTAATAAATCAGAAACTGATGACACACAGATTTTCTTTTTTTTCAACCAAAAATGCTTTGCTCTGATTAGAGGGTACTTGAATTTAAAAAAATGTTCACAGGGGGTACATCACTGAAAAAAGGTTGAGAACCACTGGTATAGAGGAACTTGGACCACTGTAAACACATCGGCAAATCCTTGCATTGACATGCTAACCTTGCTAGCAAACATAGATCCATGCGGACCAAACTTCTGATTTGCATAACTGAGGCGTTCCTCAAGGCTCCGCTTTAATTCCTCTCCTTGTTGGGATTTACAAATTTTTTTTGTAACGTAATTTGTGTAACTAAGGTGTTGCTGTCGCTTGTTTACTTTAGACCAGAGGTGTCAACGTGGTTTTCACTGAGGGCCACATCGGAGTTATTTTTGGCCCCAGAGGGCCAAACAGTGAATATTTTTATTACACAATGTTTTAAATGCAGCCCTGCGATGAGGTGGCGACTTGTCCAGGGTGTACACAGCCTTCCGCCTGATTGTAGCTGAGATAGGCACCAGCGCCCCCCGCGACCCCAAACGGAATAAGCGGTAGAAAATGGATGGATGGATGTTTTAATGCATTTTATTAGTAGATTTTTTTAAAACTAAAATGTAAAAAAAATAATATGGTAAGTTGTAATCATTTCAACTCAAATTTCAGTGTATATTACTGTAAATGGAAAAAAGTACTGCTGTTTTTATGTCAAAAAAGGCAGCTCAGTTGCCAGAATTTTACTGTCAAATTTACATTTGTTTTTTTACTGTACATAAAAAAACGGCAATTTTACTGTAAAATTTTGGCACCTGAGCTGCCAGTTTGTTTTTTTTTGTTTGGTTTTTACTGCAAATCAAGAAGTGTAGATTTTTTTGTGTTTTACTGTAAATGCCAAAACGACACCACAGTTTATTACAGTAAAAAAAAGTACAGTTTTTTTCATTTAGAGAAAAGGGCTGTAAAAACCACATTAAGTTTCACAATTTGACAATGAAGTCTATTGCTACTTATACTTTGCACAATTTGATGGATAACTTGTTTTGAAATCATTATTATTAGTATACATTTTTATTTTCAGAAGTGGTTTGAATGTTTGATAATATATTTTTTTGCATAATCAGACAATATTTAAGTTAACATAATTTGCGATTACATGGAGTACATATATATTTTTTCTCCCAAAATAGAAAGAAATAATAAATTTAGTAGGAAAAGTTACAGTACTTTATTGGTACATATTATTTCCAGGCTTTCAAGGGGCCAAATAAAATGAAATGGCGGGCCACATCAACATAACAGTTGCTAAAACTTTTGTTCACTTCTTGTTCTCAATTTATTCATAATATACTCCATAAGTAATAATAATAAAAATAAATAAATACATAACAATTGGTGAAGTAAATTATATTTCATATGATGAGATAAGCAAGATTATTTTGAGAATGAATGAATGGATGAAATACATTCAGAATGTTCATCATGGTTCTTCTTTTTTGTACTTTGTAAACACTTTAAGTTTGAAGAGTTTCTTGAAGTGTATCATATTAGTACATTGTTTGATTGCTTTGCTTAATCCATTCCATAATTTAATTCCACATACTGATATACTGAAGGTCTTAAGTGTTGTACGTGCGTAGCAATGTTTTAAATATTTCTCCTCTTTTTTTTAGAGGAATTGTTGTATATTCTTGGGTCGCAGGTTACAGTTTGCTTTGCGTATCATTTTAGCTGTTTGCAAAAATTTAGCTTGTTACCTCCCATCACTGCCGTGGCGCCGTCACTCGGGTGCCAGTTTGCATTCACATTTCAAGTGTGCTACAGTAATTATAGACGCAAAACAGTTTTACGCTTGATAAATCACATTGCCAGTGCAACATTATTTCATTTGCATCTCCTGTTCCTACTATTGTGGGCGCTCTAATAATGAGCATTTTTTTCTGTATATCCATTAAAACAGACACGCTAAATGGATTGCACTCTCGTATTATGCAATCCTCTGTGCATAAGCTAAAGAGATCGGCCTTTGCCTTCCCAATCCAATTTGCACGTTTTTAATACAAAAACATTTAGTGGATCAGGCCCAGGTGGTTATTCCAGCAGTGAATATGATTTAGATCAGTGGTTCTCAAAAGGGGGTACTTGACGGTATGCCAAGGGGTAGGTGAGATTTTTGTAAAATATTCTAAAAATAGCAACAATTCAAAAATCATTTTTAAATGTATTTATTGAATAACACTTCAACAAAATATGAATGTAAGTTCATAAAATGTGGAAAAAAATATTTTCATTGTTGACAGTTAGATTTTTTGTGGACATGTTCCATAAATATTGATGTTAAAGATTTCTTTTTGTGTGAAGAAATGTTTAGAATTAAGTTGATGAATCCAAATGGATCTCTATTACAATCCCCAAAGAGGGCGCTTTAAGTTGATGATTACTTCTATGTGAAGAAATCTTTATTTATAATTGAATCACTTGTTTATTTTTCAACAAGTTTTTAGTTATTTGTGTATATTTTTTTCCAAATAGTTCAAGAAAGACCACTACAAATGAGCAATATTTTGCACTGTTGTACAATTTAATAAATCAGAAACTGATGACATAGTGCTGTTTTTTACTTCTTTATCTCTTTTTTTCAACCAAAAATGCTTTGCTCTGATTAGAAGGTACTTGAATTAAAAAAATGTTCACAGGGGGTACATCACTGAAAAAAGGTTGAGAACCACTGATTTAGATGATTTACCTCATGCATTGTCTTTTTTACATTTCACACTTCATGTAGCACTTGTGGGTAGGTAGCACCTTTTGGTAATACATATTTAGCCTTTCACAGGATACAGGAAGCATGCATGCTAACCACCTTGCATTTCCGGTGACTGTCACTTTTTTTCTTTAACCACTCAAGGGAACAATAATTAGGCGTTAAGGCGCTTTTACAAGTGTCTGAGATCCTGCAAAGTGGTGCATCATTACAGGCGCTTCGTATAGATGTTTAGTCAAGTGACTAAGTGGGGCTTCATGTGATACTGTTCATGTGATCGCAAACACATCTATTGGCTGACACTTATGTCAATAATCTGACCTTCTTAATGGCCGACGTTAGCACACAAAGTAAGTTGTCGTGTGACTAAACTCAGATTTCTGTCTCTTCTGACTTATAAAAGTTTACAATGTTGGATACTCGTGTTAAACAATGCCATCAAAGTATAAGGTTCATGCAGTTTGGTGTGAGCTTGCACACAGTTTTAGATCCCTCTGATCACTGTTTTTTTTGCAGTCAGGCTATGTGACGTCTCAGTGAGGTGGACATACTTTTTTGGACTAGAGCTGGGCGATATGGCCTTTTAGTAATATCTCGATATTTTTGGGTCATGTCACGATACACGATATGCAGTGAAGAAAATAAGCATTTGAACACCCTGCTATTTTGCAAGTTCTCCCACTTAGAAATCATGGAGTGGTCTGAAATTTTCACGGTAGGTGCATGACCACTGTATGAGAGATAACCCAAAAAGACAAAAATCCAGAAATCACAATCTATGATTTTTTAACAATTTATTTGTGTGATAATACTGAAAATAAGTATTTGAACACCAACATTAATATTTGGTAGAGTAGCTTTTGTTTGCAATTACAGAGGTCAAACGTTTCCTGTAGTTCTTCACCAGGTTTGCACAGATTGCAGGAGGGATTTTCGCCCACTCCTCCACACAGATCTTCTCTAAATCAGTCAGGTTTCGGGGCTGTCGCTGAGTAACACAGACTTTCAGCTCCCTCCAAAGATTTTCAATTGGATTTAGGTCTGGAGACTGGCTAGGCCACTCCAAAACCTTGATATGGTTCTTACGAAGCCACTTCTTGGTTTTCCTGGCTGTGTGCTGTGGGTCATTGTCATGTTGGAAGATCCAGCCACGACTCATTTTCAATGATCTGACTGAGGGAAGGAGGTTTTTGGCCAAAATGTCATAATACATGGCTGCAGTCATCCTCTCCTTAATACAGTACAGTCGTCCTGGCCCATGAGCAGAAAAACACCCCCAAAGCATAATGCTACCACCCACATGCTTCACAGTAGGGATGATGTTCTTGTGATGGTACGCATCATTCTTCTTCCTCCAAACACGCATGGTGGAATTATGACCAAAAAGGTCAGTTTTGGTCTCATCTGTCCACAAAACTTTCTCCCAGGACTCCTCTGGATCATCCAAATAGTCATTGGCAACCTTAAGACGGGCTTTAATGTGCTGGTTTTAGCAGTGGAACCTTCCGTGCCATGCATGATTTCAAACCATGGCGTCTTAGTGTATTACCAACAGTGACCATGAAAACAGTGGCCCCAGCTCTTTTCAGGTCATTGACCAAGTCCTGCCTTGTAGTCCTGAGCTAATTCCTCACCTTTCTTAGCATCATTGAGACCCCACAAGGTGATACAGTATCTTGCATGGGGCTCGACTCTGATTGAGATGGACCGTCATGTTTAGCTTCTTACATTATCTAATGATTGCTCCAACAGTGAACCTTTTTTCACCAAGCTGCATTGGCAATTTCTCCGCAGCCCTTTCCATCCTTGTGGAGTTGTACAATTTTGTCTCCGGTGTCTTTGGACAGCTCTTTGCTCCTAGCCATGCTGAATGTTTGGGTCTTACTGATTGTATGGGGTGGACAGGTGTCTTCATGCAGCTAACGACCTCACACAGGTGCATCTGATTCAGGATAATACAGAAGAGTGGAGGAGGACTTTTAAAGGCAGACTAACAGGTCTTTCAGGGTCAGAATTCTAGCTGATAAACAGGTGTTCAAATACTTATTTTCAGCTGCATCACACAAATAAATTGTTAAAAAATCATGGATCTTGATTTCGGGATTTTTCTTTTTTAAGTTATCTCTCATACAGTGTACATGCACCTACCGTGAAAATTTCAGACCCCTCCATGATTTCTAAGTGGGAGAACTTGCAAAATAGCAGGGTGTTCAAATGCTTATTTTCTTGACTGTATATCTTGATATTTTGCCTTAGCCTGGAATGAACACTTGATACACTTAATGAACACTTGATTCTATGTGTCTACATTAAAACATTCTTCTTCATACTGCATTAATATATGCTACTTTTAAACTTTCATGCAGAGAGGGAAATCACAACTAAGTAAATTTAGCAAAAGTGTATTTATTAATAAGTTATTAAGCAGTGGCACAAACATTCATGTCATTTCCAAAACAGAAAGTGCTAGATTGTCAGAGACATTTTAAAACAGCTATGAGTGCACTTTTGTGCATGATGTCACTAAGATGACATATCAAAACAACACTAAATTAAAGTGCACTTTTTGTACAGAACACCACTACAATAGTTTAAAACAAATAAAGTGCACTTTTGTGCATGATGTCACTAAGATGACATATCAAAACAACACTAAATTAAAGTGCACTTTGGGTACAGAACGCCACTATGATAGTTTAAAACAAATAAAGTGTACTTTTGTGCATGATGTCAAGATATTTTAGTAACTGTCAAACAAAAATGAGGTGGATAATAGGAAATCAAATAGCAGTGCTAATACTTTTTGTGGCAACACTTTCGCTGCATAATTGTTCAACATCTTCCCGCTTGAAGCCAAACCACCGCCAGGCGATGCACCCTGCGCTGTTTTTCTTGGGAATTAATTCTTCCTTAATTTGTTACCAGATTCAAACCATCTCCCTCTCGTATTACCACTCGCAACGCACCGTTAGCATCACAGCTAATGTTATCCATATTACCTTTCTGCGTAGGTATGACGTTGCACACGTGACGTATGTAAGAAGGTGCACTTGTTTACGTCTCTGTGAGAAGGAAAGACAAGAACGAGTGGGAAAGGCATGCAGTGTAATGCACGCAGCTAAAAGCAACTGCGTGAGAACGTATACTGGAATATCACGATATAGTCATTTTCTATATCGCACAGAGACAAACCCGCGATGTATAAAGTATATCGATATATCGCCCAGCCCTAATTTGGACATTAAATTAAGCCCTCAGCCAGAGTGGGGGGGACTTCTATATTAGGGCAGCTGTGTTGGAGAAAATACATAAAAGGGTAGGCTAAAGTGTGCATTATAACACCGGCATGCAACATGCACTTTTTTTTTTTGCATGCAGCTCTGTTGATTGTAGAATATGCAGGTATTCCTGATGTTGTGACCGGTTGAATTTATATATTGTTTATCCATCCATCCATCTTCAACCACTTATCCGAAATCGGGTCACGGGGACAATAGCTCCAGCATAGACCCCCAGACTTCACTCTCCAGAGCTATATTAGCAACTTTCTCCTGGGGAATCCCGAAGTGTTCCCAGGCCAGAGAGGACGTGCAACAAAGACCTCCCTAGGGAGACGCTTATTAGGTATCCGCATGAGATGCACGAACCACCTAAGATGGCTCCTTTCCAAGCAAAGGAGCAGTTTGCAGTTGTTTTTGAAGTTTATTCCTTGCAACCCAGAGAGGGTTAGAAGAATGGGGTCGAAAAATGGATGGATGAATGGAAGTATGTTATTAAAGGGGAACATTATAACAATTTCTGAAGGGTTTAAACCAATAAAAATCAGTTCCCAGTGGCTTATTTTATTTTTTGAAGTTTTCCTCAAAATTTTACCCATCACGCAATATCCAAAAAACGGCTTCAAAGTGCCTGATTTTAACTATCGTTATATCCACCCGTCTATTGTCCTGTGACATCACTGCGTGAAGCCACCAGAAAAAAACATGGCGGATAGCACAGAAAGGTATAGCATAGTAGCTCTGATTCAGAATCGGATTTCAGCGGCGCAAGCGATTTAACAGATTACGCATGTATTGAAACGGATGGTTGGAGTGTGGAGGCAGATAGCGAAAACAAAATTGAAGAATAAAACGGAAGCTATTGAGCCATATCACGACAAACAGTGGCACGGGAGGAAGCGATGACAAATTTGGCGATCGATTTCTAACCAACAATTGGTATGCGTTTGTTTGGCATTAAATGTGGGTGGAGGGAAAGGCTGGATGCAAATGTAGCTACAAATGAGGCATAATGATGCAATATGTACATACAGCTAACCTAAATAGCATGTTAGCATCGATTAGCTTGCAGTCATGCCGTGACCAAATGTGTCTGATTAGCACACTCCACATAAGTCAATAACATCAACAAAACTCACCTTTGTGATTTCGTTGACTTTATTGTTGGAAATGAATCTGCTTTGAGCGTCGCAGGATATCCACACATTCTTGCCATCTCTGTCGTAGCATAGCTGTCGTCGGTACAGTGTGCGGAACAAACGAGGGACTTTCGCATCTTTTGGCCACTGGTGCAACTTGAATCCGTCTCTGTTCGTGTTGTTACACCCTCCGACAACACACCGACGAGGCATGATGTCTCCAAGGTACCGGAAAACAGTCGAAAAAACGGAAAATAATAGAGCTGATTTGACTTGGTGTGTGTAATGTGTTTGAGAAAATGGCGGATTGCTTCAGGTTGTGACGTCACGGGTGAAAGGTCATTGCTCCGACAGGCTATCAATTGAAAGGCGTTTAAATCGCCAAATTCACCCTTTTACAGTTCGGAAATCAGTTACAAAAACATATGGTCTTTTTCTGCAACATCAAGGTATATATTGACGCTTACATAGGTCTGGTGATAATGTTCCCCTTTAACTGTGTCCTGAAAAAATAAACAAAACACTTTTAACACAAATATAATAACAATAAAAATTATAAAAAAGATAAATAAATTAAATAAACAAGAAAATGTAATGGATAAAAAGGAAAACAATAGAGGTGTCGTTTATCTTCAAGATATATGAATAAATGTACATTTTCAAAATATACATGGTGAGGTTGGAGCGTGGTTTCATTTGCCATCTTGGAATGCCTCCATAATTGAATATTTTGCAAACATTGGCAGACGGTAGGTTATAAATGTGACTGTGGAGCAAAATGTACTTTCTGAAAAAGATCCAGGACTGCTGATGCGGATCCCATTTTTCTATCTACCCCTGTGAGTTTAGTGCGGTATAAGAAGCGAAAGCTGTGGCAAGGACAACTTCTGGCTCCTTTGCAATACCCTCAGAATCCCACAGTTCCTAACCAAAAAAAAGAAACCTTATACAAACCTCATCTTTGCGTCACTCTTTTCTAAACTCAAGGTTGTCCTCAAGGGTACCTGTTTTGACAACATTTTACGACATTAATTTGGCCTTGACGAGGAGGAGCTCAGAAGACGCCTTCCATGAAAGAGTGGCAGAAAATGTTGGGAAAGTGTGTCAGACCAAGGAGAATACTTCAAAGGGGAAAAGATAGTTTCGATTTGAAACCTATCTTTTGTAACACCAGTCTTAGATGCTTTTTTTCTGACACACTTATGTCTTTGTTTATACTTCCCTTCTTCTTGGAGAGTTTCTTTGTGTTTATACAGGTCAGAAAAGGTCAGGATAAAGGGCATGAATGTGAGGAAACAGACTTTTCAAACAACCTCAGTCTGTTTGGGCTGATTTTAAAAACATTAGCTGTTTAAGGTCAAATCTCGAGAGTGTGTTTTGGTAGGCTGATGAATGCCAGTTATAAGGAACTGGATGGAAACACCCAATGTGGAGGAACTGAAACTTGTTGCCGTTTTAGGTCTGTCAGTGCAACAGGAAAACGTCAGCCACTTGTTGTAAAAATTTTATTTTTTTAAATAACGTGTAGAAGGTGTAGCTATCAAACTCAGGGCCCAAGGGCCAGATCTGGCCCGCCGCGTCATTTTATATGGCCCATGAACGCCTGAAAATAATGTGTCAATAAAGTAGAGATGTGATGTTTGTGAACAAATCGAGTCTTTTTGAACTGCTCTTAAAAGTGAACGATGACAGCCGATTCCCAGTTGTGAGCCGTTTGTTTAGGAGCCGTTTTTTTATGCGCATACAAATTTGGCATTTGCATTTGCCCATTTTGCACACCTAACTAGGAACTTGACTAGAACATGAGTCAGAGTTAAAAGAAGTTTTGAACCTTTTGGATTAACTTGTTTTTATTATTGAAAATATACATCTTTTGTTCATATATATATATATCTATATATATATCTATATATAGATATATACATATCTATATATATATATATATATACATATCTATATATATAGATATATATATATATATAGATATATATATAGATATATATATATCTATATATAGATATATATATAGATATATATATATATAGAAATATATATATATCTATATATATATAGATATATAGATATATATATATAGATAGATATATGTATATATCTTTATATATAGATAGATACATATATATAGATATATATATATATATATATATATATATATATATATATATATATCTATATATATATATATATATATATATATATATATATATATATATATATATATATATATATATATATATATATCTATATATCTATATATATATACAATACAGGCCAAAAGTTTGGACACATTCTCATTTCAATGCGTTTTCTTTACTTTCATGACTATTTACATTGTATATTGTTACTGAAGACATCAAAACTATGACACCTGTGAAGTGAAAACCATTTCAGGTGACTACCTCTTGAAGCTCATCAAGAGAATGCCAAGAGTGTGCAAAGCAGTAATCAGAGCAAAGTGTGGCTGTTTTGAAGAAACTAGAATGTAAAACATGTTTCAGTTATTTCACCTTTTTTTGTTAAGTACATAACTCAAAATGTGTTTATTCATAGTTTGGATGCCTTCAGTGATAATCATGAAAATAAAGAAAACCCATTTAATGAGAAGGTGTGTCCAAACGTTTGGCCTGTACTGTATATCCTCATCATCATGGGGTATCAGGCCTGTTTGCAGGCATCGATGATCAGGGCTCTCATGTCGTCTGCCCCATGTATAAGTTCTATATTGTTGATATTTCCAATAACATTTCTTAGGATGTTTATATGGGCTTCACGGTGGCAGAGGGGTTAGTGCGTCTGCCTCACAATACGAAGTTCCTGCAGTCCTGGGTTCAAATCCAGGCTCGGGATCTTCCTGTGTGGAGTTTGCATGTTCTCCCCGTGAATGCGTGGGTTCCCTCTTGGTACTCCGGCTTCCTCCCACTTCCAAAGACATGCACCTGGGGATAGGTTAATTGGCAACACTAAATGGTCCCCAGTGTGTGAATGTGACTGTGAATGTTGTCTGTCTATCTGTGTTGGCCCTGCGATGAGGTGGTGACTTGTCCAGGGTGTACCCCGCCTTCCGCCCGATTGTAGCTGATATAGGCGCCAGCGCCCCCCGCGGCCCCATAAGGGAATAAGCGGTAGAAAATGGATGGATGGAAGGATGTTTATATATGTTGTTCTTTGTCAACTTGGCGCTTTCTTTCCTACTAGTTTTTCTGTTAATATCAGTTTTTCTAAGCTGTCTTTTCTAATATGTCCGAGGAATTTCCGCTGCCTATATCGAATTGTTGCAATGAGAGATCTTCTTCTTTTTGCCCATGCCAATACCTCTTCATTACTTTTCTATTCAGTCCATGATATATGGACCACAGAACTTTCCTCCAGAAGCTCTTATCTTTGTCCTTATGATGTCAGATGAAACAAAAATTGAGCTGTTTGGCCACACTACCCAGCAATATGTTTGTCGGAGGAAAGGTGAGGCCTTTAATCCCAGGAACACCATCCCACTGTCAAGCATGGTGGTGGTAGTATTATGCTCTGGGCCTGATTTGCTGCCAATGGAACTGGTGCTTTACAGAGAGTAAATGGGACAATGAAAAAGGAAGACTACGTCCACATTATTCAGGACAACCTAAAATCATCAGCCCGGAGGTTGGGTCTTGGGCACAGTTGGGTGTTCCAACAGGACAATGACCCCAAACACACTCAAAAGTGGTAAAGGAATGGCTAAATCAGGCAACAATTAAGGTTTTAGAATGGCCTTCCCAAAGTCCTGACTTAAACGTGTGGACAATGCTGAAGAAACAAGTCCATGTCAGAAAACCAAGAAATTTAGCTGAACTGCACCAATTTTGTCAAGAGGAGAGGTAAAAAAAATTCAGCCAGAAGCTTGTGAATGGCTACCAAAAGTGCCTTATTGCAGTGAAACTTGCCAAGGAACAAGTAAGCAAATATTAACTTTGCTGTATGTATACTTTTGACCCAGCAGATTTGCTCACATCTTCAGTAGACCCATAATAAATTCATAAAAGAACCAAACTTTTTTGTGACCAACAAGTATGTGCTCCAATCACTCTATCACAAAAAAAATAACAGTTGTAGAAATGATTGGAAACTCAAGACAGCCATAACATGATGTTCTTAACAAGTGTATGTCAACTTTTGACCATGCCATTAAAGCTGAAAGAAACCACAGCAGACAACTACATGACCTGGTTTTGTACACTCTTTGCCTCTAACATTGACAGCAGAGATGATTAAGATTGAGCTACGGAACCGCTGCCATACGGTCGTGTCTGTCCAGTCACCTGGACTATAAGGAT
This sequence comes from Nerophis ophidion, assembly GCF_033978795.1. Lineage (NCBI taxonomy): Eukaryota > Metazoa > Chordata > Actinopteri > Syngnathiformes > Syngnathidae > Nerophis > Nerophis ophidion. The sequence continues at coordinate 23,370,476 of NC_084627.1, forward strand.
CTAAGTGACAAATGTTATTAGTCAGTCAAGGCCACGGTGGTTATACAATTTGTGTTGTATTTGTGTTGCTCTGTCACCATATATCAGTACTTTGTGTCTGCTGTTGGAGTAACAAGCACAATAATTAGCTACAAATGGGTTGGGCTCGATGTTATTTCTAAAGGTCTGAATGAATGATTTGATTGGCTAAGCTCTGTGACAGTGGAGCAGTTACAAGGCGTAATGTTTCCCATGTGAATTAGAGTTAGAGGTGGGTAGAGTAGGCAAACATTGCACTCAAGAAATAGTACAGTTTTTGTCCTCTGCACTTTTGAATGTCCAAAAATAGTGTAATGCTATTGAATGGAGGCAAGTCAAACACTTGTGCCAGTTGGAAAACCACTGCACAGACGGATAACTGTCCCTTTAGATCGCCCACAAGCTCATCCATTAGCCTTCTTGGGCCAGCTGACCAATCATTAGTCAGATGCGAGTACTGTAGCGTGAGTCCAGCTCATTCACACCAGAAATATATTATTTAATAACGGTTGCTGTGTTGTTGTTGGGTGAGATCATAAACTTTGATTGGTCAGCTGGCTAATGTCATTATTTCTAGTTGTGGCATACCAGGGGTTGGCAACCCAAAATGTTGAAAGAGCCATATTGGACGAAAAATGCCAACAAAAAATCTGTCTGGAGCTGCAAAAATATTAAAAGCCTTATATAAGTGTTGTAATGAAGGCAACACATGATCCATCCTTCCATTTTCGCTTGTCCGTTCATAAGTATATTAGATAGCCTACTATCAAAATTACTTTTAAAGTCTTATACAGTGGGGCAAAAAAGTATTTAGTCAGCCACCGATTGTGCAAGTTCTCCCACTTAAAATGATGACAGAGGTCTGTAATTTTCCTCATAGGTACACTTCAACTGTGAGAGACAGAATGTAAAAAAGAAATCCAGGAATTCACATTGTAGGAATTTTTAATAATTTATTTGTAAAATAGTGTGGAAAATAAGTATTTGGTCAATCATTCAAAACTCTCACTGATGGAAGGAGGTTTTGGCTCAAAATCTCACGATACATGGCCCCATTCATTCTTTCCTTAACACAAATCAATCGTCCTGTTCCCTTAGCAGGATGTTTCCGAAGCGTGATGTTTCCACCCCCACGCTTCACAGTATGTATGGTGTTCTTGGGATGCAACTCAGTATTCTTATTCCTCCAAACACGAGAGTTGGGTTTATACCAAAATGGATACATGGATGATACAGCAGAGGATTGGGAGAATGTCATGTGGTCAGATGAAACCAAAATAGAACATTTTGGTATAAACTCAACTCGTCGCTCAAAATCTCATGATACATGGCCCCATTCATTCTTTCCTTAACACGGATCAATCGTCCTGTCCCCTTAGCAGAAAAACAGCCCCAAAGCATGATGTTTCCACCCCATGCTTCACAGTAGGTGTGGTGTTCTTAGGATGCAACTCAGTATTCTTCTTCCTCCAAACACGACGAGTTGAGTTTATACCAAAAAGTTCTATTTTGGTTTCATCTGACCACATGACATTCTCCCAATCCTCTGTTGTATCATTCATGTATCCATTTTGGTATAAACTCATCTCGTCGTGTTTGGAGGAGGAAGAACACTGAGTTGCATCCCAAGAACACCACACCTACTGTGAAGCATGGGGGTGGAAACATCATGCTTTGGCGCTGTTTTTCTGCTAAGGGGACAGGACGATTGATCTGATCATGATCATGAGTTCGGAATATATTTTTTTCTTCATCTTTTTCCATTTTCACACATTTTTGAAAGCGGTCGAGGGAGCCACTAGGGTGGCGCTAAAGAGCCGCGAGGTGCTGACTCCCGTATTAGCCTTAGTTAATTTATATTCAAACAACTATTGTAGACGTGTGTATAAGTATAAAAGTGTATTATCTAATAATATTTCTCATTCATAACGAATGCACAATATGCCGAGGGCCAGAAATAGCCAAAAATCCATGGGCCAAAAACGGCCCCGGTAGAGAGATGTCTTTGTCCACCTAGTGAGGACTCTTGCTCTAGTGATCTGTTGCCAGGGAATTGTTACTTATCACCACTAATAGCAACGGAAGCTTGACTCATCAATAATAATAGTCAGATCATAATCATTCAAAAGGTCACAGTTCAATGTGACCTTCTGAATCTATTGGAAATGGAAAAGCACTGAATATATAGTCTGCACAATTAAGTCCCCATTAAGTCTTGTTATTTTTCATTGGCAAATGTTGCAATGTTGACATGCTTGGTCAGCTTCTCCTTTCAGATGAGTGACAGTTGCGACTTTTGCGATCATTTTTCCATGATCTGCGTGAAGTGTTTTTGCTCCGAAAACCTAATCTTCCTCTAAGTGGCCTCTGAGCCCCAAACCAAACAGGGGCTCACACTGGAGGTCGAGACTAATCCACACGACATCACACACTTGAGAGGGAAAATCGATACCTCTACAAAGAAGACTTGAGACAAGCAAAACACCCCGTGAAGTGGCGACGTCACGTTGTGCGGGTTTCCACCGGTCTTAACCTCCGAGGAAGGCCAAGCCACACACAGACTCATGCTGATCTCCAAAGGTGTGCTTGTTTGAAGCCTTTTAACTCAGCCGCTTGGCTTGAATTAACTGGACGGTGAAGAAACCGCATATTAAGTACAGCGGGACCTCAACATAAGAGTGTTATTTTGGAGATAAGAGCTAGTCCCTCAACTAATTGCTATGCTTTAAGTTGCAAGAAGACATTAGCAAATACCATTTATACATCCTATACGTTCATACTAACATTCAGTTTCAGTTTATTTGATAAAATGTAATGCATAACACATTTCCAGTTGTTTCATTACAGAACATCCGAAAAGGAGTAGGAAGGAGCAGAGCTCATTTAATCCTACCGCTTTTCATACCATAGCAACTGTATCCAATTTTCTTGTTCTCTGTAACAGAACAGTGAACAAATAAATAATGAATAATAATTATACCATAGCTGTCACGTGGTGCGCGGATAGTGATGCATGTTTTGTCACCCCAAGATGCAAAATGGACCAATCGGACGAGTATTGCAGGTAAGAGCTTGGTTTAAAGGTCTACTGAAACCCACTACTACCCACCACGCAGTCTGATAGTTTATATATCAATGATGAAATATTAACATTGCAACACATGCCAATGCGGCATTTTTAGTTTACTAAATTGCAATTTTAAATTTCCCGGGAGTTTCTTGTTGAAAACGTCGCGGAATAATGACGTGTACGTGTGACGTCACGGATTGTTAGGAAATATTAGCGCTGCGCACACACACAGCTAAAAGTCATCTGCTTTAACCGCATAATTACACAGTATTTAGGACATCTGTGTTGCTGAATCTTTTGCATTTTGTTCAATTAATAATGGAGAAGTCAAAGTAGAAAGATGGAGTTGGGAAGCTTTAGCCTTTAACCACACAAACACACGGTGATTCCTTGTTTAAAATTCCCGGAGGTGAAGCTTTAGTATGGATCAGAGCGGTCAAGCGAAAAATGGATCCCGACCAAATGTCAACCAGCAGTTTTCGGTGACAAAATTGTGGTAAAAAGGCCTCAAGACATCCGTGGATACACCCTTCCGACTATCAGGTACTAGTAAACTCACTAAAACACTAGCAACACAAATGAAAGATAAGGGATTTCCCAGAATTGTCCTAGTAAATGTGTCTAAAACATCTGAATCTGTCCAAATGCAATCGAGTTTTTTTTTTTTTTACTTGATTTTATTTTTATTTTTTATTTTTTTCTAGTCCGTCGCTATCAATATCCTCAAACACAAATCTTTCATCCTCGCTCAAATTAATGGGGAAATTGTTGTTTTCTCCGTCCGAATAGCTCTTTTTTTTGGAGGCTCCCATTAAAAACAATGTGCGGATGTGAGGAGCCATCAAAGGGTGATGTCATCGTCTGCTACTTCCGGTTTTATCGTCGATGTTCTCTACTAAATCTTTTCAGCAAAAATATGGCAATATCACGAAATGATCAAGTACGACACATAGAATGGACCTGTTATCCCCGTTTAAATAAGAAAATCTCATTTCAGTAGGCCTTTAATATACAAAAATAAAATAACACTGGTAAAAAACGGCAAAAGAAAGTGCGTGCCTACGCACGGGAAGCTAACGCTAAACGTAGCAGTGAGTCAAGAGTCCAAAATTGACGTGCCCAGAGCACGAGAAGCTAAGGCGAAACTTAGCACTAGTATAGACATAGAAGAAATATCAATGTGAGTGTAGCTTATAGCAAACAAAAGATCCAGGATGAACTGAGGTAGAAGGCAGGCTTAAATACTGGCAGTTGTTGAAAATAACAGGTGCACGTCACAGCGAGTAGCTGGTGGAACTAATATGAAACCATGGTAACAAGGTAAATAAGGAAGTGCGCAAACAAACTCAAAAATCCCGAAAGTCTATGATCTGGGTAGCGGATCATGACCATAGCAAGCAAACAAATATTAAATACATACATAATCTTTGTCTCAATAAAAACAAACTGAAAAAAAAAAAACATTGGCATGCAAACTTTTTTTTAGCAAATTTTGCAGGCATAGATTTCAAAGTCGTATAACTTGTTTCGTGACCCATGTTAACTGTTAGCATGCTAAAATTAGCGTGCCAACTTTTTTTCCGAATCTTTCAGCCGTAGGTCGTACATCTTGGTACTTGCCACATGCTCACTATTAACATGCTAACTTTAGCATGCTAGCAAGATCAGAGATTACAAGATCAGAACAGGGAGTGAACAAATGTTGCTATAAATTGGAAAAGGGGTAGGTTAAAATAGACTTTGCTTCTTCTTGTGCAGCTGTTACATATACTGTAATATTGTACATGGTAATTGGGATTTGTTAGATATTGTACATATATAAAAATATGATAATATATCAGTACATCATATATACTGTATATATAATATGTAAATATTACATATATGTTGTGTTTTATATTGCTACTATGATAGATTTTTAGTCTACTTAATACCTGCATTATCCTTTCCATCATTGCCCTTTCCATCCTTTGAAACTCAGCTACTGTGTGGAACAATTTGCCTTGTGGATCAATAAAGTGTGTCTAAGTCTAAGTCTTCTTACTAATTTTTTAACAAGAAGTAAAGAAACATTTACATACATACTGTAGTATATTGTATCCGTTTAAAGGATTGAAATAAGTTAAAACATAACCGTAGCCATAGCATGTTAACATCGGCATCCATCCCCATCCATTTTCTACCGCTTATTCCCTTTTGGGGTCGCGGGGGGCGCTGGCGCCTATCTCAGCTACAGTCGGGCGGAAGGCGGGGTACACCCTGGACAAGTCGCCACTTCATCGCAGGGCCAACACAGATAGACAGACAACATTCACACTCACATTCATACACTAGGGCCAATTTAGTGTTGCCAATCAACCAATCCCCAGGTGCATGTCTTTGGAGGTGGGAGGAAGCCGGAGTACCCGGAGGGAACCCACGCATTCACGGGGAGAACATGCAAACTCCACACAGAAAGATCCCGAGCCTGGATTTGAACCCTTCGTATTGTGAGGCAGACGCACTAACCCCTCTGCCACCGTGAAGCCCTATTAAGGCTATTATCATATATATATATATATTTATATATATATATATACACACACACATTTAGGGATTTATTATACAGAAAGACTGACAAACTTTGCGAAGAAATAGATATGATCAAAATAGTATCAATCTCACGGAGATTCCCAAGCCATTTTGAGAGATAATGAAGAAGGCAGTCACATGATGGCGTGATGTAGATGTAGGAACCGCAGATCCCTTCATCTCCAACAATAATGCAAATCACGCAGACTTTGTGAGAGCCAACGACAATAACTTTGGGAAAAATCGGCATACTAACTTTTTTTTTTTTTTTAGCTCACTTTACTTGCATATCCTTCAAAGTCATATAATTTGGTACTTGACGCATTTTAACTGTTAGCATGCCAATGTTGCTATTTCAGTTGGGTGGTTGCGCATTGTATATTTTATATATATATATATATATATATATATATATATATATATATATATATATATATACATATATATATATATATATATGTATATATTGAATATATATATATATATGTATATATATATATATTCAATATATATATATATATATATATATATATATATATTGAATATATATATATATACATATATATATTGAATATATTTATATATATATATATATATATCAGAATTCACATACAATGTTTCTCACAAATGCATATTCTACTTTTTTGTCATTTTCTTTTCCCTGCAAAAGAGTAACAACAACAAAACACAGGCCCCATTTACACTGCACACCGAATCGGATTGTTTTGCCTTCAAGTTTATGCCAGTGTAAAAGTTACAAAGTGCTTCAAATCAGATTTTTTTCCGCATCAGATTTGGGTCACATCAGGAGGTAGTCTGAATCTGATTTGAATCTGATCTTTTCAAATGTGATTGCAGTCTAAATGGCAATGTGACTCGAATAAAAATTTTCTGTCATATATGGGCGCGCTACGTCAGTGAGAGCGCAGCACGACCACTTTCCTTTTTGCAATTCTCTTCTTCCTCCTCCTGCAGGCGTTTTCCATCATCTGCCTGCTTCTGCTACACAAGAGCCGCGGTACAAACCCACTAACACACTCATCTGTGCCGTCCATGTTTTCTGTTGCGATCTGCTGCTCAGATCTTCACGTGTTTGTTTTTTCATTCTCAGTCTGACCCGTTTATTTCCTGTTTTTGTCCATCACTATGGTTACACATCAGTCCACCTGTTAGTCTCGCCCCGCACACCTGCTAATAATTATCACCCTCCTATTTAAGCTCACCTTTTCTGTTCACTCATTCTCGGATCCTAATTTGCCCACGCGCATCAGTGACGACTCTCATCATTCGTATGTATTTTCTCGCTAGCTCTCACGCCAAGCCACTTTATTGTCTAGCTTTCATGCTAAATGTTTTGTTTACTCTTTTGTGTCCTCGTACCAAGTTCTAGTTTTCCTTGTTTTATCCTAGCTTTCACGCTAGCGTCTTTTGTTTACTTTTTCTCTTTACACCAGTATTTTTGTTCATAGACTTTTGTTATTAAATACCCTTTATCTTACCTATGCTGTGTTCTGCTTCGACGCATCCACGGGAAAACCACACCGGCATTACAATGCCGAAGAAGAGTCTTCACAGTAGGATCCGAGCATTAAAAAGTTTTTCCGCGTCTGGCAACCACGAGGAGACCTTCGACGAAGGCACATGGAGGGTATTCCGAGCGATGGAGGCTGAAACTCTCCGATGCAATCCAGACGAAAGCATGATGTGGGACCTGGAGGGAAAACTGGTTCCGATCGATGCTTCCGGGAGCGGTGAGTTTCCCTCCCGCAGCGCTCGCGCTCGTCCGCGTAGGCGGAAGCCGCGAAGTATGGCTTCGTCGGGCGACAGTGACTTGCCCACTCCATGTCTCCCTCCTCACGAACACAGCAACCTACAGTCAGCACACAAAACCCCTACACCATTGTTTGGGGACCCAATAACACACTTTGCTAACAGTTTTACCGACTGGGCAAATTCCCAACTTGTGTCCCGCGCAGATGACGTCATTTCGTCGACGCCCCCCGGTAACGCAAACCCGTCATCCGATGATGACGTCATCAACAAGGAATTTTTTGGGGAAGATTCGTTTTCTCAGCCATTTTCAAATGACAATAACATTAATAATAAGATACAAAAGTATCAGGATATTTTTTCTTATTATTCTAGTCAACCTCAGTCACCTAGTTTTTCTTCTAACCCACCGTTTAAACCTCATTCTCTGCCCAAGTCCAAGGTTTTTTCTCCCTTTTCAAAGGGACACTCTGGACAATATAGAGGGGAGGGGTCTGCCTGCCTCCAAACCTCCCACCACCCTCCCTTATGGTCAGTCCCTGACCACAGGGAACGGGTCTGGGATTCCCGTCTGGAGGGGGGGGGCTACGGCCTATAGCTGTGTTGCGGAGGTAGGGCAGACGCTACCTCTTCTTAAAACTACTAAGCCTCCTAGACCTCCACCACCGGTGTTTACCCCTGTTATACCACTACGGCCTCCTAGACCTCCTCCACCGGTGTTCTCCCCGGTCAAGTCACGCCCTCTTAGACCTCCTCCACCTGTGTTCCGTCTGTGCCCTAGTTCTAGTTTTAGTCACAGTCTCTCTCAGAGTTCGAGTCCCAGCCTTCTTCGTAGCCCATGCTCTAGTCCTACTCGTAGACCGACTTGTAGACTGAGTCGTAGTCCAAGTCCTGGTCCGAGTTTCCGTTCTGATTCTAGTTGTAGTCCTAGTCTTTCTCGTAGTCGTCGTAGTCCTAGTTCCACTCGTAGACTGATCCGTAGTCCGAGTCCTGTTTCGAGTCCGGTCCCGAGTCTTGTTTCTTGCCTTTGTAATATTAGTACTGATTCCCCTCGTGGTCTTAGTCCGAACCCTAGTCCTTACCCAAGTTCTTGTCCGAGCCCCAGTGTTACTGTAAGTCCTAGTCTTTGTCCTAGTCCTTGCCCGAGCACCAGTTTGATTGTTAGTCCCAGTCCTTGCCCAAGCCCTAGTTTGACCGTTTGTCCTAGTTCTTGCCCAAGCCCTGGTATGACTGTAAGTCCTGGTCGTTGCCCAAGCCCTTCTCAAAGCACTAGTGTGATTGTAAGTCCTGGTCCTCTCTCAAGTCCTTGCCCGAGTCCTAGTGTTTGTCTTATCACTCATCATAGTCCTAGTCCTGCTCACAGCCAGTCCCCTAGTTCTCCTCGCCAGACCCCTGTGCCTGCTCCTCGGCTGAAGCCGACTCCTGCTCCTCGGCTGAAGCCGACTCCTGCTCCTCGGCTGAAGCCGACTCCTGCTCCTCGGCTGAAGCCGACACCTGCTCCTCGGCTGAAGCCGACACCTGCTCCTCGGCTGAAGCCGACACCTGCTCCTCGGCTGAAGCCGACACCTGCTCCTCGGCTGAAGCCGACACCTGCTCCTCGGCTGAAGCCGACACCTGCTCCTCGGCTGAAGCCGACACCTGCTCCCAGTCTGGTTCTCACACCAGCACATGACACTAACCTGGTTTTCACGCCAGAATTCGACTCTCGCCTGGTTCACACACCAGCAGCTTTTTCGGGCCTGGTTCTCACACCAGTTTTGAACTCTAGTCTGGTTCTCGCACCAGAAACTGATGTTAGCCTGGTTCTCACACCAGCCTCCGACCCAGAACTGGTTCTCATACCAATTACAGACTTTAACCTGGATCTCACTCCAGCAACAGCTCCAAAGCTGGAGCCGACTCCAGCAACAGCTCCAAAGCTGGAGCCGACTCCAGCAACAGCTCCAGAGCTGGAGCCCACACCAGCGTCGACGACGGGGCTGGAGCCCACACCAGCGTCGACGACGGGGCTGGAGCCCACACCAGCGTCGACGACGGGGCTGGAGCCCACACCAGCGTCGACGACGGGGCTGGAGCCCACACCAGCGTCGACGACGGGGCTGGAGCCCACACCAGCACCACCGACGACTCCTGCGGCTCCCAGGCCGCCTCCGACGACTCCTGCGGCTCCCAGGCCGCCTCCGACGACTCCTGCGGCTCCCAGGCCGCCTCCGACGACTCCTGCGGCTCCCAGGCCGCCTCCGACGACTCCTGCGGCTCCCAGGCCGCCTCCGACGACTCCTGCGGCTCCCAGGCCGCCTCCGACGCCTTCTTCGGCTGCAGCACCCGCATCATCCTCGCCAGCTGCACTCGGGCCTGCTTTGGCTGCAGTCCCCGCACCCTCGTCTGCTGCTTCCAAGCCTGCTGGGATTTCGGTGCTGAGGCGTCGTCCACCACGTCGACCACGGGCGTGGCCTCTGCGAGGTCATCCTCCTCGCCAGATACTCCCTCCTCCATGTCGGCCACGGATGTGGCCGTGCCCGGGTCGTCCGCCTCGCCGGGCACCTCATCCTGCGAGGCGGCCACTAATGTGGCCTTTTCGAGGTCGCCCGCCAAAACTTTTTCGGCAGCAGCGTTCCACCCGCCGCCGCCACATGATGTGTCCTCGGTGGATTCGGGGACATGCGATCTGGCGACCCTCCACCGTGGCCTCCCTCCGCCCTCCCTTCGTTTGTGAACTTTCTGGTTTTGGGGAGGGGGTTCAAGTTTTGTTTGTTTTTTAAGACATCTGGTATCTGTCTTTTGTTGGGGGGGAATACTGTTGCGATCTGCTGCTCAGATCTTCACGTGTTTGTTTTTTCATTCTCAGTCTGACCCGTTTATTTCCTGTTTTTGTCCATCACTATGGTTACACATCAGTCCACCTGTTAGTCTCGCCCCGCACACCTGCTAATAATTATCACCCTCCTATTTAAGCTCACCTTTTCTGTTCACTCATTCTCGGATCCTAATTTGCCCACGCGCATCAGTGACGACTCTCATCATTCGTATGTATTTTCTCGCTAGCTCTCACGCCAAGCCACTTTATTGTCTAGCTTTCATGCTAAATGTTTTGTTTACTCTTTTGTGTCCTCGTACCAAGTTCTAGTTTTCCTTGTTTTATCCTAGCTTTCACGCTAGCGTCTTTTGTTTACTTTTTCTCTTTACACCAGTATTTTTGTTCATAGACTTTTGTTATTAAATACCCTTTATCTTACCTATGCTGTGTTCTGCTTCGACGCATCCACGGGAAAACCACACCGGCATTACAATGCCGAAGAAGAGTCTTCACATTTTCTCCCATAATAGCGACTTTCTTGTTCATTTATGGCAGGGGTCCCCAAACTTTTTTGACTCAGGGCCCGCAGGCCCGCATTGGGTTAAAAAGATTGCTGTGTGTATATATATATATATATATATATATATACATATATATATATATATATATATATATATATATATATATATATATATATATATATACATATATATATATATATATATATATATATATATATATATATGTATATATAGCTTCACGGTGGAAGAGGGGTTAGTTAGTGCTCGGGATCTTTCTGTGTGGAGTTTGCATGTACTCTCCGTGAATGCGTGGGTTCCCTCCGGGTACTCCGGCTTCCTCCCACTTCCAAAGACATGCACCTGGGGATAGGTTGATTGGCAACACTAAATTGGCCCTAGTGTGTGAATGTGAGTGTGAATGTTGTCTGTCTATGTGTGTTGGCCCTGCGATGAGGGGGCGACTTGTCCAGGGTGTACACCGCCTTCTGCCCGATTGTAGCTGAGATAGGCGCCAGCGCCTTCCGCAATCCCAAAAGGGAATAAGCGGTAGACAATGGATATATATATATATAGTAAAAAGTACCAATGATTGTTACACACACACTGGGTGTGGCGAAATTATTCTCTGCATTCGACCCATCACCCTTGATCACTCCCTGGGAGGTGAGTGGAGCAGTGAGCAGCAGCGGTGCCCGCGCCCGGGCACCATTTTTGGTTATTTAACCCCCGACAGATTTTGGATGCTGGCAGGCCGGATCCAGCCCGCGGGCCGTAGTTTGGGGACCCCTGATTTACAGAATTCAGTGTTCCGTCTAAATGTGCCGCTGTGGTGTCTATCGATTTTCGCTGTAGCGTAAGCTTGGAAACGCCGATTTTTACATATCAAATCAAATATATAATCAAATAATCACAAACTCATTTAAGCATATCAACTTCCGGTCATCTTTTTTTGTTTTTACACTTTATTGAACTGCACGTGCAAGTGAAGTGGAGGCCACATTGGGGCCTGTGCACGTTTATACTGGAGTCTGATAAAGAACACATATTACGTGCAGAGTAAACAGTCAAGAGGGGAAATAAAACTGATTTTTAAAAAAAATCAGATTTTGGGCACTTTGTCCTGCAGTGTAAACGTACTCACAGATTTAATGACAAACTCTGTGGTGGGAGGAGCCCCACATCACCTCCACACCTCACTTGATTGCACGATTGGACACCAGAGAGCGCCTATTAGAACGCCGCCACAAAACCCCCCAAATGACAAACGCTTCAATGCTTTGTAATATAAATCCACTAATTGCTGTTAAAAGGGTGGTTTTATAGACTGGGCGAGGTAGTTAACTACATGATGCATTGGGACACTAGAGGGCTAGTAACTTAGTGCCCTGGAGGGGTGGGGGGGCCGTATAAAGTGAGGCGTGGTGTGAGGTCATTTCAGTCTTCCCGTACAATTAATGCCAGCGCTTATTTTTAGTACACATAAGTCATTGTTATTACTGCACTGATATGCAAGCTTTTAATTAGCAGCAAAAATGATGTGCTGATGCTCCTTGTTGCATATTTTTGTGGAAGTGTGTGTTCTTGCCGTGGTGCATCTGTGCACCAGGCCCGTCCAACCTTCCACCCCCACCCTCTACCCTTCCATCTCTCCCAGGCCAACCACGGGCCAGAGCAATCCATCAACCTGGTATCACGGAGGGGGCAGGGGCGGTGTCTGCCTCGGGCAAAGTATTCGCATTAACCTCTCTGACAGCAGAACGAGAGGGTTGATAGGGATGGGGGGGGGGGGTGTTAAACTTGTGTAGTGTTTAATTGTACGTATTAGTAATGGGGGGGGGGGGGGGTTACAGTTTTTATACTGTAATGTGCTGGGAGTGTTCCAAAAGCTGGTCAAGAAATCAATTTTAAACAAGTCGGCACAACTTAGAGCAGTGTTTTCCAACCACTGTGTCGCGGCCGTGAGATATTGTCTGGTGTGCTGTGGGAAATGATGCAACTTCACTCAATTGGTCCAAAAATATTTTTTGCAAATCAATAATTAGAATCTGCAAATAATATGCCGTTGTTGAGTGTCTGTGCGGTATAGAGCTCGGCAGGGTAACCATGTATTACTCCACATCAGTAGGTGGCATCAGGTACAGAGGGGCAAAAAAGTATTTAGTCAGCCACCGATTGTGCAAGTTCTCCCACTTAAAATGATGACAGAGGTCTGTGATTTTCATCATAGGTACACTTCAACTGTGAGAGACAGAATGTGAAAAGAAAATCCAGGAATTCACATTGTAGGAATTTTTAAGAATTTATTTGTTAAATTATGGTGAAAAATATGTATTTGGTCAACCATTCAAAGCTCTCACTGATGGAAGGAGGTTTTGGCTCAAAATCTCACGATACATGGCCCCATTCATTCTTTCCTTAACACAAATCAATCGCCCTGTCCCCTTAGCAAAAAAACAGCCCCAAAGCATGATGTTTCCACCCCCATGCTTTACAGTAGATATGGTGTTCTTGGGACGCAACTCAATATTCTTCTTCCTCCAAACACGACGAGTTGAGTTCATACCAAAATGGATACATGGATGATACAGCAGAGGATTGGGACAATGTCATGTGGTCAGATGAAACTAAGATAGAACTTTTTGGTATAAACTCAACTTGTCGTGTTTGGAGAAAGAAGAATAAAATGTGTCTTGGCTCAACAAAAGTTGAAAAACACTGACTTAGAGTGTATTCCTAACTTAGATTATTTAGATAATTTATGGTTTTGCACATTCGAACAGGGTAATACATCAGTAAATATGAGCACGAAGGCTTTTTCAGTCTTTGTAAGGGTTGTAAGTCAAAATCACCAGGTGTTTCTGGTCTCCATTAAGGCCACATTAAAAATAAAAAGAAGTTGTGGTATTATACTAGTGGGATGTTCTTGTTAAATCGAGTATCAGAATAAAGTAATTGCTATAGTTATCATTTAGCATGTTTACATTTGTTATATCCCTCCCCCCAAATATGTTTTTTTACGTTTCTAGAAATACTACAATTTATTCAGTTTCATATCAGTCCATATTTTTTACAAATTTTCCTTCCAAAAACTGAGTGTTTTTTACTATATTGATATTGCGACCTCTTTCTCAAAACTTATGACTTTGTTTTCATAATATTCCTAATTCATTCCCATAAAAAGATTTTTTCTAGTCATCGTGCAATTTTAAAAAATAATGATAAATTATGAGGAATAAAACAATTTTAAATAAATTAAATTCCAGAATTTTATTTGAGTTTTTCTATTTTATAAACAAACAAAAAAAAAAATACTGCAATTGGTGGGCAACCAGTCCGGCGACCCTAATGAGAATGACTGGTATGGAAAATGTAGTATTTTTTTAATGTTGCATTTATTCTATTTGCTTGTATTGCTGTTACAAAATCCCTTGCATGCCATTCAAATTAAAAACATATTTCCAAAGTAAAAGCTTAATGTCAGATGCGCATTAAATTGTTTTTTGTAATTCAGCAATCCAATTTTTCACCAAATATTTCTATTTTTTTCCCATGATTGTTAATGTCATTTATTATCATATATATATATTTGAATTTCCGAATTTGTATTCTGCTTTGTGTCGTTTCCCCGTCAAACACCCACTTAGGTAAAGGTTCTTTGCTGAATAAATCCTAAAATTTAAAATAAATTTCATTTAATCAACTGAAAACTGGTTGTTAATTACAGTCCAAGAACTGTACCCGAAAATAGTGTAACAATTTGTACTTTATACAGTGATATTCTTATTGTTGCATATAGTTACTACAAAGTATTGAGTGATGTGAGTCTATATATACTCATTTTCCCCCACATTATCAAAATGTGATTTCCGATCCATTGCCTTTACAAAATAAACCTACAGCAATCTCACAAGTCCCACTCTTAAACCTTTTTGTATTTTCTCACTTTTCGTGTTCCCTCGTGCGTCTTCTTGTGTGTTGCTTATTGATTCTGGCAGAAAGGCCATGCAGTGACCCTCGGGTGTGTGTATTTTTGGTTCCGTCCAGACTCCAGAGGTGTTTGATCCCTCCCAGCCCCTAAAACTGTTGCCATCAGCGTATTTAGTAGCGTTGTTGTTATAGAAGGGGAATTTCAGAGGGGATAAAAAAGCTCTGACATTGGTCCGTTGGGGGTGTTGGATGTTGATGATGTCATGCGTGGGTCTCGGTCTCGGCTCGTTGCGTGTTTTGTGCGGCGCTCTAGAGGGAATACATCTGGAAGTTGCACAGTGTGGAATGTGACACCGCGGCGCTGTAGAGTCAATGAAAGAACTGGGAATAAAAGGATTAATGGGAGGAATAGCAGGGAGATGGATGATGCTCCTGGGGGACGGTGAAGATGGGGCCCGGAAATGAGGAAGCAAAGTGTTGAGGGAGATGTTGAACCTTGTTAGCAAATGTGATTTGTAATATTACAATGTTACTATCACTGTAGTATAATCCGCTACTTGGGTTACTTTATTTAAAGGCCTACTGAAATGAGATTTTTTTTATTTAAACGGGGATAGCAAGTCCATTCTATGTCATACTTGATCATTTCGCGATATTGCCATATTTTTGCTGAAAGGATTTAGTAGAGAACATCGACGATAAAGTTCGCAACTTTTGGTCGCTAATAAAAAAGCCTTGCCTGCACCGGAAGTAGCAGACGATGACCTCACCGGTGTGATGGCTCCTCACATCCTCACATTGTTTATAAGGTGAGCCTCCAGCAGCAAGAGCTATTCGGACCGAGAAAGCGACAATTTCCCCATTAATTTGAGCGAAGATGAAAGATTTGTGGATGATGATATTGATAGTGAAGGACTAGAAAAATAAATAGATAAATAAATAAAGTTAAAAAAAAAAGGCGATTGCATTGGCAGCGATTCAGATGTTTTTAGACACATTTACCAGAATAATTCTTGGAAATCCCTTATCTTTCTATTGTGTTGCTAGTGTTTTAGTGAGTTAAATAGTACCTGATAGTCGGAGGGGTGTGTCCACAAGTGTGTTGACGCCAGTCTCTGAGGGAAGTCATGGCAGCTTCATGGACGGCGCAAGCTCCGCAGATATCCGGTAAGAGGCGACTTTTTACCACAATTTTCTCACCGAAACCTAACGGTTGACAAGTGGTCGGGAACCATGTTCGCTTGACCGCTCTGATCCATAGTAAAGCTTCACCTCCGGGAATTTTAAACAAGGAAACACAGTGTGTTTGTGTGGCTAAAGGCTAAAGCTTCCCACTTCCATCTTTCTATTTTGACTTCTCCATTATTAATTGAACAAATTGCAAAAGATTCAGCAGCACAGATGTCCAGAATACTGTGTAATTGCGCGATGAAAAGAGACGAGTTTTACCTGCAAGTGGTGCTGGCTAATATGTCCCCTCCGACCAATAATGTCACAAACACGCGTCATCATTCCACGACGTTTTCAACAGGAAACTCCGCGGGAAATTTAAAATTGCAATTTAGTAAACTAAAAAGGCCGTATTGGCATGTGTTGCAATGTTAATATTTCATCATTGATATATAAACTATCAGACTGTGTTGTAGGTAGTAGTGGGTTTCAGTAGGCCTTTAAACCAAGCTTGATAAAAGTATGCACAAATGTGGTTTAATATACATCCAGTCCACTGGAGGATGATAGTACCCCCCCATCCATATATTACTACTTGTTATTGCACTTAAATGATAAATAAATGGGTTGTACTTGTATAGCGCTTTTCTACATTCAAGGTACTCAAAGCGCTTTGAGACTACTTCCACATTTACACACACATTCACAAACTGATGGAGGGAGCTGCCATGCAAGGCGCTAACCAGCACCCATCAGGAGCAAGGGTGAAGTGTCTTGCTCAGGACACAACAGACGTGACGAGGTTGGTACTAGGTGGGAATTGAACCAGGGACCCTTGGGTTGATACTTGATGGTAATATTCTCATGATATGCTTGTATGGGTTTTTCCATCTTGCCAATCTTTGAGGTCCACTACAACAACAGTAAATAACGTTAAATCGTCTTTTAATCGTCTCTGTATCATGATTGTTAACAACTGATGTGATTCGTCAGAGCAACAACAACATATGACAGGGCAGTGTAACAAACTCTTACAAATTAAATATAGTAAATTTATGATAATCAAATTTTAAAACTTTGTAGTAAGTGTTGAAATGTTACCACATTTTATCCAGGAGTTTGATTAATTATATACAGCAGGCTTGGGCAATTATTTTGGCTCGGGGGGCCAAATTAAGAAAGAAAAATGTGTTTGGGGGCAGGTATATCTATTTTTAGGAACACTAATACAAAACCTCACAATAATGTCTGAATGCTTAAAACATTATGACGGACCACCTTAAAAAACAGAATGGAATTTTTATTTTTTTTTACTGAATGAGACACCCAGAATGTACCTGATAAAACACTGAATATTGACAACATATGAACGTCACACCCCCTCTCCATCCACATATTTTACAATCAAGTGAAAATGCAACAAACACAGCGAAATATAAACATGAAGGTTAAAGGAACCCCACCTACAATATGATATAGCTGATATATCACTAAGCTTTAGAACTTTGTTGTAAAAATCTCCTTCCGTGTCTGTCCCTGACACCCGCATTTCAGACTCAGATGTCCATAGTAACTAGTACATCATGCAGAAGCGTAGATTCTAACCATTGAAATACTTTGTATAGTTCAATACTTTCGGTAATTTGAAAACATAATTGCACATCATATTGGCAGCTAACCTTTCCATCTTAAAGATCTAAAAAAATTATTTGGTAATGTCCGGCGGGCCAGATTGAAAAGCTTAACGGTCTGCATGTAGCCCCCAGGCCTTAATTTGCCCAGGTCTGCAATACAGCATTTGAACACATGTAACCAGAATAATATTACCAACATTTTTTTTTCATTGATACGCCTCACATTAGTATTTTAAAGAAATTAAATGGTATGAGAAGTATTGATTAACCGTAATATAATTTTAAGGGGTTAATTGCTTCAAAATTCAATTAATGTACAGTAATTTTTGCGTGTTGCAAAAAAATTTTTGCCAACCGCACAAAAAACCTACGGTAAAAAGTTGTATGCTATTGTAATACTTTTTTCAAAAGGTGGGAAAGCACATCAACACATAGCACTATTTTCTGAAAATGGTATAACAATGATAACTGTAGTCATTCTGGTCACAACAATTATTAAAATCAATGTTGATAATATTTCGTGTCTAGATGCACCACCAAACATAATGTTTGTCTTTATATTCATAAGTTAGTTTGCAACTTAACTCAAAACGCTTCCGGCGGATTTTCATGAAACTTTCAGGAAAAATCCAAAATGGGATGAGGAACAAGTCATTAGATTTTAGGGATGATCCAAATATTTTCTACTCTAGTACTTTACATTACAAAGCTGAACTTTTGTGTGTATGCTAGAGCCCTCGCCTCCACCCATAGAGACAGCAAGAGTGTGTGACAATAAGTCGGTTCACTTTGTTTAATTCATTCTGCTATAGAACATACACGCCCATGTGTTTGGATCAATGCAAAGAGTGAACCCTCTTGCAGTCTGTATGGATGAACATAACAAACGGGCACAGACCTGGCAAAAACACAGTAAACATGTTTAGAAAATTACTATGTTTGCAATGTGGGCACAATGGTTCGGTAACGATAAAATGCGGCTATTTATAGGCCTACTGAAACCCACTACTACCGACCACGCAGTCTGATAGTTTATATATCAATGATGAAATCTTAACATTGCAACACATGCCAATATGGCCGGTTTAGTTTACTAAATTACAATTTTAAATTTCCCGCAGAGTTTCTTGTTGAAAACGTCGCGGAATGATGACGCTTATGATGACGCGTGTTTGTGACGTCTCGGGTTGTAGCGGACATATTAGCCCAGCACCACTTACGGCTAAAAGTCGATAAGAGATTTTCCAGAATTATCCTAGTAAATGTGTCTGATAACATCTGAATCGCTCACACTGCCATTGCCTGGAGCTGTCGCCTTTTTTTTTTTTCTTTTAGTGCTTCACTCTAACTTTCCTTATCCACAAATCTTTCATCCTCTTTCATCCTTGCCGCTTTTTTGGTCCGAATTGCACTTGCTGATGGAGGCTATGATTATAAACAATGTGAGGATGTGAGGAGCCCTACAACCCGTGACGTCACGTGCACAGGCAAGGCTTTTTTATTTGCGACCAAAATTTGCGAATTTTATCGTCGATGCTCTCTACTAAATCCTTACAGCAAAAATATGGCAATATCGCAAAATGATCAAAAATTACACATTGAATGGACCTGTTATCCCCGTTTAAATAACAAAATCTCATTTCAGTAGGCCTTTAAGGACAAGTGGCAAAAGATGGATGGATGGATAATTAAAGCTATTAAAAGAAAACATGGTTGTGTTATTATACATAATCTAACACAATCCATTCAAGCACTGCAATAAAAAAAAGTTCTATGTTGATTAACACCATCAGGGAGGTAGTTACTGTAGTTGCCCCTGTTTATTGTTGTGGTTGTGGTGCAATGTTTGCTTGACAGTTGCATTAATAGGACACATTTCTAAATCCAAAGAAATGCATTCCAAAAATTCTGGCAGTTTTTATGACCGCACATAAAAATGTCAGTCCAACGCTACACGACACGTGTTTAATAAACCCTTCATCCAGCAATCTCTACATTGTTAACCTCCAACTGTATTGTGTCAAATGACGCCTTTTTCTTAGCTTGCTTGCATCTTTCCACCCCGTCCGCATGGTTGGAATATGGCCGAGTAGGTGCATGCGAGCACGCTGCCAAGAATGTAGAAATGCTGACTGTGCTCCAAGTTTACCGCCCCGCATAGATGCTGCCGCAGAACAATATGAAAAGAAGGCAGTGCATTAAAATGCATTAAAAGCAAGGATGAGCAATGGATAAAATAACATCAGGATAAAAGCATTGGAGGAAATCTGGAAATATTTGGGCCTCATACGTTCGTCATAGCTGGAGCCTGCCCGCTGTTAGCTGTTAACACATGTTGGGAAACCTCCAATGCCAGACTTCCATTGGAAAATACATGATTTAGCCACCCTTTCGCACCATTGTAATTTAACATTAACAAAACCCCCTCTGCTACCGCATTTGCTGACTTTAATTCTCAATTCAACGTTTAACCAGCTCAATATGGGTAACTGATTATACTTTAATGCCACAGGTGTTAATTTGCATTGAGCTTTAGAGGTGATTATTGCTACTCTTTTATCGAGACTCAAAAGCCCAAAGTCTGGTTTGATGTGCCACAGGGGCTGGTCCGAGCCCGAAATGGAGTTGCTGTTGTCCGTACCAAGAGGAGTGGTGGAGTGGGTTTTATGGCTGGTTCTTATGAGCTGACAAAGTGCCAGCATCAATCAGGACCACATGGACTTTTTTGACTAAAAGCAGGCTTAGCAGAGTCTTCTGGCTTTTGTTTCGGAATCATTTAGTTTAAACATTTCTGTGGAGAGACAGTATTCCACGTTTTCTGTTCAGCGTGTCACAAAAGCCTCGATCGCAAATGTCCACTGTGTTTTGGCATCTGACAAACATTCACCATTGTGGACTTGTTAATTTAATTGGATTGGCTGTGTTTGATGACTTATTGTATGCAGCCCAGCATGCTTGATGGATCTGTCTAAACAGAAGGACGGCTAGACAGAGCCAACAACAGTCTAGCATGCCAGCAAATTAGGCCAAAGTGGTTTGTTTTTAGTAGGCAAGGTTTGATGATGGTTTCAATGATCTTGTCTGCATGATTGCAATACAGACCCTGTTACTATATCAGAAAGGATGCACGTTGACATATGGATGTACCTAACTTATTTCAGGAAACTATAAAACATTGAGTGTAAGACCGTCTCCTGTTGTCTTGGCAGAGACCTGTAATTTTTATTAAGTTTCATGCACGACAGTCATTGGGACAAATGGAATCAGCAGGGTTTCGAAATGACTGACTCACCAAAAAAACAAATAAGCAAACTAAATGATGGACGATCCAAATGATCAATCAATCAATCAATCAATCAATCAATCAAATAAATCAATCAATCAATCAATCAATCAATCAATCAATCAATCAATCAATCAATCAATCAATCAATCAATCAATCAATCAATCAGTCAACTGACTGTCCATGAAACTAACCAAGTGGTCAAATGACTGACGTTCCACCCAACTAACAAACTAAGCAACAAACTCTCCAAACAATTACCTAAACAGAACTACCAACTGCAGGAACTAAATAACTGACCGCCCAATCAAACTTACCAGTTGACTGAATGACTGACTGTCCACCTACCCCACCAACTCAGCAACGGACCATCCAAAAAAACATTCAACCAAACAAACCAATCAACTCGCTGAATGACTAACTAGTCAACAACTGAACATCCCACAAAACACTCAATCAAATTAATCAACAAATCAACCGACCCACAGACACAGCGACCTATGTCTGATCAAATAACCATTCAACCAAACTAAACAAACGACTCTCTGAATGACTATTCAACTAACGGGTCAAACAACTGACCATCCTACCAAACACTCAATCAAATTAATCAACAAATCAACCGACCCACTGACAGAGCGACCAACCGTCTAATCAAATAACCATTCAACCAAACTAAACAAACAACTAGCTGAATGACTATTCAACTGACGGGTCAAACAACTGACCATCCTACCACACACTCAATCAAATTAATCAAAAAATCAACCGACCCACTGACAGAGCGACCAACCGTCTAATCAAATAACCATTCAACCAAACTAAACAAACAACTCGCTGAATGACTATCCAACTAACGGGTAAAACAACTGACCATCCTACCAAACACTCAATCAAACTAGCCAACAGAGAAAGCAACCCACCTACTAAGCAACCAACCATTTAAGCATTTAGCCATCCAACCAGACTAAACGATTAACTCACTGAATGACTGTCCAACTAACTAGTCAAACACTAACCATCTTACCAAACATTCAATTAAACTAACCAACAGATCACATTACCCACCAACTAAGTGACCAACCATCCAAGAAAATAGCCATCCATCCAACCAACCAACTAACCAACCAAACAAACTCATTAATTGACCAAACGTTAGATATTTAAGATACTGACACACCGTAATTACCAATAACCGACCATGTAACCAAACAAACTAACAAACCAACCAAACAACTAACAAACCAACCAAGCCACTAAGCGAATGTCCAAAAAATGACTACAGTAAGTGAACTAGCCAGCAAATGTTTGACTGTCCACTTAACCAACCGACTGAGCGACTGCAGCCCAAGCAACTAACCAAATAAATTAGTAAATAACAGACTGTCTATTTGTCTACTAAACTGCTAAACAACCAACCAGTCTAAGAAACTGACAGGCTGACTTACCACCCTGACTAACCAGTCAAACCCTTCCATCCATTTTCTACCGCTTATTCCCTTTGGGGTCACGGGGGGCGCTGGTGCCTATCTCAGCTACCATCGGGCGGAAGGCTGTGTACACCCTGGACAAGTCGCCATCTCATCGCAGGGCCAACACAGATAGACAGACAACATTCACACTCACGTTCACACACTAGGGCCAATTTAGTGTTGCCAATCAACCTATCCCCAGGTGCATGTTTTTGGAAGTGGGAGGAAGCCGGATTACCCGGAGGGAACCCACGCAGTCATGGGGGGACATGCAAACTCCACACAGAAAGATCGCGAGCCCAGGATTGAAACCATGACTACTCAGGACCTTCGTATTGTGAGGCAGACGCACTAACCCCTGTACCACCGTGCTAAACCCAACTAACAAGTGTCATACTGGCAGCTTAAGGCAATGCAGCTTTGGAACAAATGTTGTAATATCTGCATGGTCACTAAATTACCACATGACTGAATCTCCAACAAAACTCACCAACTGACTGATCATTCTGTAAATGCCAGTGCAAAATGTTAATACAATAGCACTGTCACAACAACATACTAACATAACGCAAATTGTTGTGTATTTACCACCAGGCACATTCTTGCAATGCACAACCAATCAGTTGCCTGCAATCTTCTCATCAGTGATGAAAATGTGTCTTCTCGTTTTGTCATTTGCAAAGTCTGCTCTAAAAAAATTCCTCATCGCCCTGCTCGGTTTGCAATTTTAGGGGACAACTTAAATTGCAAATGCCCCAGAGGCCATTTCCATGAGGCCATTTCCATTCATAAAGAGGCTAGCCTACTTATTAGTTTTCCAGGGCGGACATCGGCCAGACTCACGAAAATAGCACATAAGACACAGTGTTGTGAACAGAAGGGCATGTGCAGTAAAGATGGGATGTATTTTTATAGCCAAAAGACAGAAGACGTTCATTGTGGTGTGCAGGATTTTAGCTCACTATTTGATAAACAGAAAATGCCCGACTGGCTCAAAGCCATCTTGACTCAGCAAAGTGCGTGAGAGTGCACCTGTTAATTTAAGGGAATCTCCATAATCAGGTTAACAGGAACAGGAAATGGATCTCCTTTGCAACAGAGGAAGTGGGGAAGGGAACCCAGTAGTAACATAGTGGATAATGTTTCTTGACTGGGATTGGTTCTCCTAATCCTGACTGCCTCTCAAAACCAAAACTGGAAGCAGACAAAAAGTCTAATCCACTATTAGGCTATGAGATCAACATATGAACTCAATCGGGTGTCGAGCAACAGTGACTTGTTTTTGTGGGTAGACTTTTTATAGCAGCAAGAGGCGCACCCATCACATGTCGCTTATGCACTATTGTTTGTAAATACACACCAAAACAGTACATTCACCAATTTTTTATTTCTTTTTTTTCTGCATACTTTGTTCATGACAAGCAACCTGACTGATCTGCACACAACAAATACAAATGCATCCTGTGAATGTAGTTTGGAAGTAAACTTCAATTTAACGACTTAGCATTGGTAATAGTGAAAGTATATCACAGTAATTTGATATGATGATAGAATTATCACATCCACGAGGACTAACTGTTATCAAAAGTGAAAAGAAAGAGGGATCGAGACTCAATTTTTTTTTAGCTATGTTTGTTACAGTCTACTTCCCTGTTCATTAAGGACGGCATGATAAGACGACTGCACGACCATCAAATAGACCGACCAAACTAACCAATGTATAAACCATTAAAGCAACCCATCAAGCCAACCAACTGTCTCACCAACCAACCAAATGACTGACAGTCCAAACAACTTAACAAGTCAGCCAAATATACAACTGAACACACAACCAGTCCACCAACCAAATGTTTGACTGCCCACTGACAACCCATTCAGCCTACCAATAAAATAAACTAGCCAACCGATTAACCGTTAACCTAAAAACCAACTGTCCACCCAACCAACTCACTGAAAGACTGGCTGCTCAACGAACCAAACATACTGTTATGGTTGACTAAGGGAGGTGAGGGCAACAGACACCAGGGGATGGTAATGTTCAATAATTTATTATATATATAAAGTCATTATTTATGATAATAATAACAAACAATATTAACAAACAAACTCAACTAAGGTAATGGAGTGTGTGACAAAAACCTCAGAGTGTGTATGTGTGAGGCTATGTGTAAGGTTAACTGAAATGTGTGTTACCAAGTGTTGTCGAGAGTGAAGGAACAAGGCAGTCCGAGGGTCAGGCAGATGATCCAGAGCAGGAGAGAAGAGGCTAGATCCGTGTTCAGGCGAGGGTCGGGAATCGAGGAAGGCAGTCCAAAACACAGGGGAAACAACGGGAGATCTCGAAGGGGAAGATTCGGGAAGACACTGCGGGAGAGCAACACGGACGTAAGATTCACGGAGGGAAAAAAACAACAGTGAGAGAGCATAAGGCTTACGGTACATCAAGAGGTAACTAAGTTCCTGCATGGATCCTTGGGTCCACTGGTCCTTTATCCAGCTCGCCCTTATCAGTTCCAGGTGGGCAGATTGCCGATCATCTGCAGTTTTGTCGCTGCGTAGGCGTGCTGCGCTCAGCGTGAGCGGGTGCGTGTCCGGGCGAGCAGCCAGAGGAGGAACTGTGACACTCAGTTGCAGGAGGGAAGCGGGTTCGAATCCGTGCCGTGACACATACAAACAAACAAAAAAAGCAACTAAATGACCATTCATCAAATTTAGCAAACTTACCAACCGTCCAACTGGTTGTGCACTCGATAGTGTAATGACAAACTGTGAATATGTTATATACCATATTGTAAGATATATAGATTAGGTGTCCTAATCACTTGGCCCTGCCACAAGTGTATAAAATCAAACATTTAGGCATGGAGACTGTTTCTACAAACATTTGTGAAAGAAAGGGCCGCTCTGAGGAACTCAGTGATTTCCAGTGTTGAACTGTCATAGGATGCCACCTGTGCAACGAATCCAGTTGTGAAATTTCCTTGCTCCTAAATATTCCAAACTCAATTGTCGGCTTTATTATAAGAAAATTGAAGAGTTTGGGAACAACTGCAAGTAAGCCACCAAGTGGTAGGCCACGTAAACTGACGGATAGGGGTCTGCGGATGCTGAAGCGTATAGTGCAAAGACTTTCTGCACAGTCAGTTCCCACAGAGCTCCAAACTTCATGTGACCTTTCAATTAGCCCACGTACAGTACGCAGAGAGCTTCATGGAATGGGTTTCCATGGCCCAGCAGCAGTATCTAAGCCATACATAACCAAGTCCAATGCAAAGCGTTGGATGCAGTGGTGTAAAGCATGTCGCTACTGGACTTTAGAGCAGTGGAGACGCCTTCTCTGGAGTGATGAATCACGCTTTTCCATCTTTCAATCTGATGGACGAGTCTGGGTTTGGAGGTTGCCAGGAGAACGGTACATTTTGTACGGTATTGTGCCCAGTGTGAAATTCGGTGGTGGAGGAATTACGGTGTGGGGTTGTTTTGTGAAAGGAACTTTGAATGATCCGGGATACCAAAACATTTTGGACAATTCCATGCTCCCAACCTTGTGGGAACAGTTTGGAGCGGGCCCCACCAGTGCACAAAGCAAAGTCCATAAAGACATGGATTACAGAGTCTAGTGTGGATGCACTTGACTGGCCTGCACAGAGTTCTGACCTGAACCCGATAGAACACCTTTGGATTAGAAAGGAGACTGAGAGCCAGACCTTCTCGACCAACATCAGTGTGTGACCTCATCAATGCGCTTTCGGAAAAATGGTGAAGGATTCCTATAAACACACTGCAAAACCTTGTGGACAGCCTTCCCAGAATAGTTGAATCTGTAATAGCTGCAAAAGGTGGACCCACATCATATTGAACCTTATGGGTTAGGAATGGGATGGCACTTCAAGTTGAAATGTGGGTCAAGGCAGGTGGCCAAATACTTTTGACAATATAGTGAAATTTATATATGGTGGTATGAAACTAAATTCTTCACTTATGGTGCTGTAAAAATCACTGTTTGACCAGCAGACCATTGGGACATTTTCACTTTTTTGCACCTCTTTAGACTCTTTATTAATTTGTATATGCATGTTCGAAATAAACTAATACCATAACAATAACTGACATTTCTCACCGTCCAGTCAATCAAAGAACCAGTCCAACTAACCAACCAACCAACTATGCTCCCAACCAAACGACTGACCTTCTGAATCGACCGAATGAGTGACAGTGTAAACAACTAACCACTAAAATGACAGACATACAGATTCAACTGTAAAGAGCAGGACATCAGCGGAAAGCAGGTAGTACTTCATGTTTATCTCTGACTAAAAGTAAACTAGGCCCTGCGATGAGGTGGCGACTTGTCCAGGGTGTACCCCGCCTTCCGCCCGATTGTAGCTGAGATAGGCGCCAGCGCCCCCCGCGACCCCGAAAGGGAATAAGCGGTAGGAAATGGATGGATGGATGGATAAAAGTAAACTAATGCCGGCGTGGTTTGGTTGGGAGAGTGGCAGTGCCAGCAACCTGAGGTTTCTTGTTTTGATCACCTGCTTCCGCCATCTTAGTCACATCCGCTGTGTGCTTGAGCAAAACACTTCACCCTTGCTCCTGATGGGTCGTGGTTTGGGCCTTGCATGGCAGTTCCCGCCAACAGTGTGTGAATGTGTTTGTGAATAGGTGAATGTGGAAATGGTGTCAAAGCGCTTCGAGTACCTTGAACAGGGGTGGGCAATTAATTTTTACCGGGGGCCGCGTGAGCAACCCGAGCACTGCTGGAGGGCCACATCGCTAATATTTCAATTAAATTTTGCTCAATATTATTTTTGATACACCATAAGATAAATGATGATAATAATAATAAGTATTATTATTATTATTAATAATAACATTAATTTTATTTAACCCAACTTAACTTTATACAAAAGAAGATTGCTTTTGATGGTTTTATTTTTAACACTCTCTTTCACAACACTTCCTGGTGTATAATACAATGCAAAAATGTCCATTTCTGCACAGGGTTAATTTCTGTCACTTTATCCTGCATCCTCTTTAAAAGTCCAACATTTTTCCCCGTCAGATTTGGACAACCATCTGTTGTCACACCTGCCAGCTTGTCCCATTTTAGTCCTAACATGTCCAAACACGCATTTACCTCTGTGGACAAGTCATTACCTGTGGTTGTCTCTTTAATTGACTGCATGGTTGCCAGCTCCCCCGTGATTTGAAAGGCTGCAGTTATCCCACGTAAGAAGATGAGCAGCTGGGCGGTGTCACGTACATCGCAGCTCTCATCCAAAGCCAGCGAAAAACAGTCAGTCGGCCGTTCTGTTCTTCAGCTGAAGCTCCAAGTTTCCAGCGATGATCTCAAAACGCCTCGTTACAGTTCGTCGGGAGAGTGACACGTTCTCAAATGCGCCCCTCTTCTCTCGGCATATCAGCGCAGCAGAGTCCAATAAGCACTCCTTAATAAACTCTCCGTCAGAAAACGCCTTACTTTTTCTGGCGATTTTGTGAGAAATTATGAAACTTGTCCTGATGGCTGCATCTCTGGGGGTGTGAAATTTGTCAAAAAGTCCTTGTAGGGTTTGCAGTTTTACCATCAACACCTCAGTCTCCCTTGCGCACGCTTCATCAGACAGATTCCGCTATTTTTTCTTGTGCTTTGTCGTGTAGTGGCGATTCAAATTATATTCTTTAAACATAGCAACCTGTGTACCACAAATTAAGCACACAGCTTTACCTTTCATCTCTGTATGAAAATACTTGGCAGTCCATATCTTGTTGAGAACACGGCATTCATCATCAACTTTTCTCTTTTTAGCGTGAGCTGACATCTCGGTGGTAACCAGGCATCACTTGTCACTGGGCGCCTTCATTCACAGGTTACACAAGGACATACGCCCATAAATAACACTTTTCTAAATAAAAGCAGCACAGTTGTATTGCACACTCGACATAGATGTTTTTTGAAATTTATTTTGTAATTTGTGATTGCCGCTGTTCACATTCACTCACAATCTCGCACGCACATACGTGCACACAAAAGTAATACAAATAACGCTTTTCAAAACATGGCGACTTGTCCAGGTGTACCCCGCCTTCCACCCGATTGTAGATGAGCTAGGCGCCAGCGTCCCCCGCGACCCCAAAAGGGAATAAGCGGTAGAAATGGATGGATGGATGGGCTTTTCAAAACAAAAGCAGCACCGTTGTATTGTTCACTCGACAAAGATACTTTTTTATATTTTTTATTTTGTAATTTAAAGGCCTACAGAAACCCACTACTAACCACCACGCAGTCTGATAGTTTATATATCAATGATGAAATATTAACATCGCAACACATGCCGATACAGCCTTTTTAGTTTACTAAATTGCAATTTTAAATTTCCCGGGAGTTTCGTCTTGAAAACGTCTTGAAAGTTTCCAGCGATGGTCTCAACCCGCCTCATTACAGTGCGTCGGGAGAGTGACACGTTGTCAAATGCGCCCCTCTTCTCTCGTCTTGAAAACGTTGTGTAATGATGACATGTACGCAAGACGTCACGGGTTTTTAGGAAGTACGAGCGCTGCACACACACACAGCTAAATGTCGTCTGCTTTAACGGCATAATTACACAGTATTTTGGAGATCTGTGTTGTTGAATCTTTTGCAATTTGTTCAATTAATATTGGAGAAGTCAAAGTAGCAAGATGGAGTTGGGAAGCTTTAGCCTTTAGCCATACAAACACACGGTGATTCCTTGTTTAAAATTCACGGAGTTGAAACTTTCCTATGGATCAGAGTGGACACGGATCCCGACTACATGTCAACCAGCAGGTTTCGGTGAGAAAATTGTGGTTAAAAAGTTGCTACTTACCGGAGATCAACTGAGCCTGCGCCTCCCGTCCCCTGCCGTCCCCTGCCGTCCCCTGCACCTCCCGTCCCCTGCCGTCCCCTTCCCCGAGACACTGCGCGTCAACACCCGGCCGTGGACGTACACTTCCGACTATCAGGTACTGTTAAACTCACTAAAACACTAGCAACACAATCAAAAGATAAGGGATTTCCCAGAATTATTCTAGTAAATGTCTCTAAAAACATATGAATCCGTCCCAATGCAACGCGATTGCAATTGCGTTTTTTTAAATTGTTTTTTTTTTTTCTAGTCCATCGCTATCAATATCCTCCAACACAAATCTTTCTTCTTCGATCAAATTAATGTAGAAATTGTCGTTTTCTCGGTCCGAATAGCACTTTTTGTTGGAGGCTCCCATTAAAAACAATGTGAATATGTGAGGAGCCTCTACACGTGTGACGTCATCGTCTACGACTTCCAGTAGAGGCAGGGCTTTTCTCCAGTTGCGAACTTTATCGTGGATGTTCTCTACTAAATCCTTTCAGCAAAAATATGGCAATATCGCAAAATGATCAAGTATGACACATAGAATGGACCTGCTATCCCCGTTTAAATAAGAAAAGCTCATTTCAGTAGGCCTTTATGATTGGTCTCACGCAGGCCGAACAAGGATGGACAAAGGGCCGGATGTGGCCCGCAGGCCGCAGAATGCCCGGGTCTGACCTAGAAGGTAGTATGACCTATTTACTATTTAGCATGCTTTAGAGATGAATCATCCTCTGGGAAACATTGATGCAAACATGAACAAAGCAACTTTGTGATTATCCTTGTTAGAAGGTGGTGTGTTGTTTCCCGTCATCAAACAAGCAAACAGCTATTTGTTGTCTCAGTAATGGGAGGCCCACTAATGAGGATGTCTTCTTTTAATCTCGCAGTTGCACCCCCCCCCCCCCCCCCAACCCCCCTTTCTTTGCCCTCCCCCGCATACATTGAACAACTGGAGGAATTCTTCTGCACATCATATTTATAAATGGCGTCTTTGTGATGCGCTCACAATGAGGATGGATTCATATGTCGGCTCTGTCATGGCGTCCAGCATAGTGAAGAAGTCTTTGTCCCACGGGTCAGACAGCTTTCGGACGAAAGTGCTTCACAGTGACGCTTGACATTCCTCATGTGTCCTCCAAAAGATGATGTGTGTGTTTGTGTTTGTGGATGCTTTACTCATCTGACTTAAAGGCCCCCCAATGCAGCATTTTACTATCTTTTTACCACAGGGACTGTATAAATATTGTGTGTATTTATGTTTATTACAGCCACATTCTAGACCGGGGGTCAGCAACCCGCGGCACTAGAGCCGCATGTGGCTCTTTACCGCCGCCCTAGTTGCTTTCTGGAGCTTTTTCAAAAATGTATGAAAAATGGAGAAAAATGAGGGGAATTTTTTTTTTGTTTGTTTTAAGATAGTTTCTGCAGGAGGACAAACATGACACAAACCTCCCTAATTGTTATACAGCACACTGTTTATATTAAACATGCTTCACTGATTGGAGTATTTGGCGAGCGCCGTTTTGTCCTACTAAATTTGGTGGTCCTTGACTCACCGTGGTTTGTTTACAACAGGGGGTCCAAAGTGCGACCCGGGGGCCATTTGCGGCCCGCATGTCATTTATTAACGGCCCCACGGCCCATTTTAAAAATACTATGGAAAAAAATCAAAACATAAAAAGTGGTATAAAACAGCTAACAGGTGAAAGGTAACAAGAACATGTTGCAATGTTCACTCTAATAACACAAAGCTGCCATGCAGGCTGTTTCTTTCTTTAAAAAAAAAAATTGTGAATCAAAATCAATTATGAAGTATTGACCAATTCAAGGCTCCAATTAGGCCCCATTAAATATTCCACTTTGAGATATTTTTGAGAGCAAATGTTGCATATTTTGTGTTTGCCATATAAAAAACTGATCTGTTTTTTTTTCAAAGAAGGGCCTAAAACAAACAAACAAAAAACATAAACTACAAAAATACTTATAATTGACGACTAGATCTGAAGTTGATCTCGAGACCATTGTGTTAAAAGTAAACAGTAAAAAAATATATATATATTTATTTTTTAACACTTTAATGAGTAGGACCCCTTTGGATCAGTGTGTTTTGTTTTTAGTGTCATTGCACAAAAAATAGTAGTGAATTAACGGCGTGGCGCAGTAGCAGAGTCGCCGTGCGCAACCCGGGGGTCCCTGGTTCAATCCCCACCTAGTACCAACCTCGTCACGTCCGTTGTGTCCTTGAGCAAGACACTTCACCCTTGCTCCTGATTGGTGCTGGTTAGCGCCTTGCATGGCAGCTTCCTCCATCAGTGTGTGAATGTGTGTGTGAATGGGTAAATGTGGAAGTAGTGTCAAAGCGCTTTGAGTACCTTGAAGGTAGAAAAACGCTATACAAGTACAACCCATTTATTATCATTTTAAAATCAATGGTGTTATGAGTTGTTGACATTTTTACGGCTCCAATTATTATATAATCTCAAATATTGTACTTAAAAATTTTATTGGGTGAAAATATTGCATATTTTGTGTTTTTTTTTCCATAAAAAACATGGTTTTCTTTGACAAAAAGAGCATACAACTAAAATCTTTAAAAACGTCATATTAACAGATAGACCTGATGTTGATCTAAAGATTTAAAACTTGAATAATAATAAAAATAATAATACTGAATAATGACACATTTTTAACATTTTTTTTTTACCAAAACCCTTTGGGGTCCCCGGGATCAAGCCTGAGTGGAGCCCTAAATTCTATATTTTTGTACATACATTGGATTTTTTTTTTAAATAAATGGCCCCCACTTGCTTTGTTTTTTTCAGTGTGCGGCCCTCAGTGGAAAAAGTTTGAACACCCCTGGTTTACATGTATAACTTTCACAGACTTTCTAGAACGTGTTTTATGCCACTTCTTTTACTGTCTCATTTTGTCCACCGAACTTTTAACGTTGTGCGTGAATGCATAAAGGTGAGTTTTGTTGATGTTATTGACTTATGTGGAGTGCTAATCAGACATATTTGGTCCCTGCATGACTGCAAGCTAATCGATGCTATCCAGGCTAGCTGCGGTACATGTTGCATCATTAGGCCTCATTTGTAGCTATATATGAGCTCATTTAGTTTACTTTAAGTCCTCTTAATTCAATTTATATCTCATGACACACTATCTGTATGTATAATGGCTTTTAATTGTTTGCAGCTCCAGACAGATTTATTTTTGTATTTTTGGTCCAATATGGGCCCTGCGATAAAGTGGCGACTTGTCTAGGGTGTACACCGCATTCCGCCCGATTGTAGCTGAGATAGGCACCAGCGCCCCCCGCGACTCCAAAGGGAATAAACGGTAGAAAATGGATGGATGGATGGGTCCAATATGGCTCTTTCAACATTTTGGGTTGCCGACCCCTGTTCTAAACTGTCATGCTTTATATATGAAAATGAAGTGTGTGTTGTGTATTCATTCATCGGTTTTAAACCGCAGTGCATATGAATGAATGTTAATTTATCCATGTTTAATCTGTTTATCTCTCGTTTGTCCATACAGTGCTGTTGGTGTGTGTGTCCTGCTTCAATGTCGACCAGAAGAACAAAATGTCCTTTGAGGGCCCGCTGGAGGACATGTTTGGTTACACCGTGCAGCAGTTTGAAAACAGCGAAGGCAAATGGTGAGGCAGTTTTCATTCAAGTTGAGTTTGTTGAATTTTTGGACAATTTATTTTATGGGGAGAATATGTGGAAAGACAGTTTCTTTCCCGCTGCACATAGCAAAGTAAATGAAGTCATGACCGGGTGAGTCTGGAACTTCAGTGGCCCCTTGAAAAATACACTGGGGACTACACTCCATGTTTTCGCTTCTTGTTGGAAATTTAATTGAATAATGAGTTAAGTAAAGTGTCTATTTACAGAGGGTGTTTGGTGTAAAAACTTAATGCACAAATAGCTAAACAAATTAATGTAAATGTAAATTAATAAAAAAATGGTTTGATTTAGATGAAAGAAAAACATTTTAAGTCAAGTTTGTGGTTATGAGGGGTTTTTGGTGTCCAAAAATTGATAATTAAAATACAAAAAATTGAAATTTTCTTTAATTTAGAAGAAATATAAATATATTAGGTCAAGTGTATATTTATGGACCGTTTTTAGTGTCAAAATGAAATGGAAATAAATAAATAAAAATATAAAGCCAAAGAAATTGATAATAAAAATATAAATTAAGGACATTTTTTACATTAGATGGAAGAAAATCCATTAGATAAAGTTCCTGATTATGGAGAGTTTTAGATGTCAAAATTAAATGGATACACATCCAAATTAATTGATAGTTAAAATATAAAGTAATCAATTGTATTTATTTTACAAAAAGTGCAAACAAATTACGTAAAGTGTCTATTTATGGAGTGTTTTTCGTGTCAAAATTAAATGGAAATAAAGCCAAAAAATTGGTGCTAGGAATCCGCAAAAAATAATTGTGTTTAATTTAGATAAATAAATTAGTTGGTAAAGTGTCAAGTAAGGGTTTTTGGTTTCAAAATCAAATGGACTTAAAACCAAATAAATTGATAATGAAAATATAAATTAAGGACATTTATTTACATTACATGAAAAAAAAATCATTAGGTAGGTACATTTTCTAATTATGGAGGGTGTTTGGTTAGAATACGAAATAAGGATTTTTGTTTAATTTAGATGAGAAAATTATTTGGTAAAGTGTTTAGAGAAAGTTTTTTTAAGTAAAATAAATTAATAATTCAAATATATAAAAATGAATAAAAATGTGAATTGATTTCATAAATTATTTAAATATTGTTGAATAATTATATACACACAATCTAAAAAGTATTTACAATGTATCATTTCCATGGCCTTTTAAATTTTTTCTTAATATAATTATTTTGTCATTTTATTTAAATGTGTTTTTTTTTTCATTATCTCTTTATTAAGTTGATGATATATTTTCTCATTTAAGGATGTCCTCACCTAAAAACGGCAAGAACTAATCTTTCAAAGTCCTCCCTCAAATCAGCAAGATCAATTATCTGTTGAAGTCATCCATAACTATTTTTTTCTCTAGAAAATAATTTATATTGTATTTTATTTGGTGTAATTGAATCAATTTCATCTTTTAAAATTTGTATTTAATTGTGTACTTCTTAAACCGTTTTTTTCTCAAACAAAATGTAAGTTTCCAAAAGTCTTATCATTTAGTTTGGCCCACAATTCCACCTCGCAACAAAAATGTAAATTAGTGTTGATCATTTTAAAAGAAGCACATATTATATTGTCCATGCACAGTAAAAAACATTGCCATCAAAAATAAAGTGCGCAATAGATCCTTTATTAGATAAATCTTGCCCAAAACAAATGTTTTTCTTCTACAAACCCCGTTTCCATATGAGTTGGGAAATTGTGTTAGATGTAAATATAAACGGAATACAATGATTTGCAAATCCTTTTCAACCCATATTCAGTTGAATGTACTACAAAGACAATATATTTGATGTTCAAACTCATAAACTTTATTTTTTTTTGCAAATAATAATTAACTTAGAATTTCATGTCTGCAACACGTGCCAAAGTAGTTGGGAAAGGGCATGTTCACCACTGTGTTACATCACCTTTTCTTTTAACAACACTCAATAAACATTTGGGAACTGAGGAAACTAATTGATGAAGCTTTCAAAGGGGAATTCTTTCCCATTTTTGTTTTATGTAGAGCTTTAGTCGTTCAACAGTCCGGGATCTCCGCTGTCGTATTTTACGCTTCATAATACCCCACACATTTTCGATCGGAGGCAGGTCTGGACTGCAGGCAGGCCAGGAAGCTACCCGCACTCTTTTACTACGAAACCACGCTGTTGCAACACATGGCTTGGCATTGTCTTGCTGAAAAAAGCAGAGGCGTCCATGATAACGTTGCTTGGATGACAACATATGTTGCCCCAAAACCTGTATGGACCATTCAGCATTAATGGTGCCTTCACAGATGTGTAAGTTACCAATGCCTTGGGCACTAATACACCCCCATGAATTGATTAACGTGGACCCCGACTTAAACAAGTTGAAAAACTTATTCGGGTGTTACCATTTAGTGGTCAATTGTACGGAATATGTACTGTACTGTGCAATCTACTAATAAAAGTATCAATCAATCAATCAAACCCCATACCATCAAAGATGCCGGATTTTGAACTTCGCGTCTATAACAATCCGGATGGTTATTTTCCACTTTGTTCCGGAGGAAACCACGTCCACAGTTTCCAAATATAATTTGAAATGTGGACTCGTCAGACCACAGAACGCTTTACCACTTTGCATTAGTTCATCTTAGATGAGCTCCGGCCCAGCGAAGCCAGTGGCGTTCCTTGATGTTGTTGATAAATGGCTTTGCTTTGCATAGCAGATTTTTAACTTGTACTTACAGATGTAGCAACCAACTGTAGTTATAGACAGTGGTTTTATGAAGTGTTCCTGAGTCCATGTGGTGATATCCTTTACACACTGATGTCTGTTTTTGATGCAGTACCGCCTGAGGGATCAACGGTCCGTAGTATCATTGCTTACGTGCAGTGATTTCTCAAGATTCTCTGAACCTTTTAAGGATTTTACGGACCGTAGATGGTAAAATCCCTAAATTCCTTGCAATAAGTCGTTGAGAAATGTTGTTCTAAAACTGTTCGACAATTTTCTTACAAATTGGTGACCCTCGCCCCATCCTTGTTTGTGAGTTACTTAGCTTTTCATGGAAGCTGCTTTTATACCCAATCATTGCACCCACCTGTTCCCAATTAGCCTGCACACTTGTGGGATTATCCAAATAAGTGTTTGTGATGAGAATTTCTCAACTTTATAAGTACTTGTTGCCACCTTTCCTAACTTCTTTGTCACGTGTTGGTGGCATCAAATTCTAAAGTTAATGATTATTTGCAAAAAAAAATAAAAAATGTATCAGTTTGAACATCAATATGTTGTCTTTGTAGCTTATTCAACTGAATATGGGTTGAAAATGATTTGCAAATCATTGTATTCCCTTTGTATTTACATCTAACACAATTTCCCAACTCATATTGAAACAGGGTTTGTAAAATGTGTATAGCAATTTGATCATATATGGATCAAATAGGTTGTCCATCGCATCTATTTTACTAACTCTAAACTTTCCAAAACGTACGCCAATATTGCAGACACATGTAATCGATGTCAATTGACTTCTGCAAACATGACACACATGTTCTGGTCATGTCCCTGTCTGAAAGCCCACTAGATTAATATTTTTAAACATATTGCAGGTGCACTACATTTTAAGTGGACGCCTTGCGCAGAATTGGCTATTTTTGGAATTCCACCAAACTATCAAACAATTAAGTAGACTTTTAGGGATAGTATCTCCTTTGCATCATTAGAATAGAATAGAATGGAATAGAATAGACTTTATTGTCATTATATTTGCATATAACGAGATTAAAGACTCCAACTTAAGGTGCGGTAGTGGGAACAAATATGGGGTAGAATAAACAACACAAAAGGTAATAAAGGAAAAACTAAAAATTGAAATAAACAGACTACTATCCAATAAATTACCATGAATTGATTAACGTGGACCCCGACTTAAACAAGTTGAAAAACTTATTCGGGTGTTACCATTTAGTGGTCAATTGTACGGAATATGTACTGAACTGTGCAATCTACTAATAAAAGTATCAATCAATCAATCAATCAACAAAAATAACAAGCAATCCTGTACAACATCGGTGCCAAACTCTGGCCCGTGGGCCAAATTTGGCCCGCCGTGTGATTTAATTTGGCCCTTCAGGCAATATCAAATTAACATTACAGCTGGCACGCCGTTATTACACAGCAGCGGTGCCGCTGTAACACCGCAATTTCTCACGCTTGCCAATCCTCCCAAAGTTCAGTGCCCCTCCTAAAAATCTCCCGGGGCAAGCATTCTCCCGATTTCCACTCGGACAACAATATTGAGGGCGTGCCTTAAAGGCACTGCCTTCAGCATTCTCTACAACCTGTCGTCACGTCCGCATTTACTCCATACAAACAGCGTGCTGGCCCACTCGCATAATATATGCGGCTACTATACACACATAAGTGAATGCAAGGCATACTTGGTCAACAGCCATACAGGTCACACTGAGGGTGGCCGTATAAACAACTTTAACACTGTTACAAATATGCGCCACACTGTGAACTCACACCAAACAAGAATGACAAACACATTTCGGGAGAATATCTGCACTGTAACATAAAATAAACACAACAGAACAAATACTCAGAATCCCTTGCAGCACTAACTCTTTTTGAACGCTACAATATATTTTGATATTTACCTCAGTAGGCTGCAAATAGAAAAGAGGCATTAAATTTATATTTAAATATGCCGGTCGGTATATTTATTTTTAGGAACACTAACACAAAAGCTCACAATGTCGGAATGCTAAAAACATTATGAAAGACCGCTTTCGAAAAAACAGAATGCAATTTTACATTTTTTTTACTGAATGAGAAACCTAGAATAAAAATGAAAATAAAGAATGTGGGATTTACAATATTAACTATGAGCGATAAAACACTGAATATTGTCAACATATGATTGTCTCACACCCCCTCTCCATCCACATATTTTAACAATCAAGAGAAAAGCAACAAAAATGCTACAAACACAAACAAATATGAACGCGAAGGGTAAAAAAAACCCATGTACAATCTGATACATCTTATGCATCACAAAGCTTTAGAACTGTCATGTCTTGGTGATCGTGTTTAGTTTGGCTATGTTCTATTGGGTTTTTGCACTCTGTCAGTTCCTGTTTTTTCACTCCCTGCTTTGTTTCCATGACAACCCATTAGTTTTCACCTGTCCTCATATCACACACCTGATTCATCTGGACTCATGCCACAGCACTATTTAAGCCTGTAGTTGCCAGGCAGTCAGCCTGGCGACATCACCCTATACACACCCTTGTTATTCATGCTGACGATCTATGCTGCTCTTTTTCATGCTTGTTTCTTGTCACAGTAAGTGTTTTCGTTTTTTTGTCCATAGTTCTGCCTTTGTGCTAGTTTTTGTTTTCATAGCCAAGTTTTGTACCTCCACTGTGAGCGCCTTTTGTTTATACCTTTTGTTTTTGTAGTACTTTCGAGTTAATATTAAAAGATGTCGCTTTGCACCACGGGAAAATAAACCGCACCATAGTCCTTATAAAAATCTGCTGCGTCTGTCCCTGAAACCCGCTTTTCAGGCTGGCCGCTCTGGAAACACTCTGTGGAAACGCTCCCCACCCACAATGCTTGGTGCCTCGTCTGAGCTGCTGTGACTTAGATGACCATAGTAACTAGTATATCAGGCAAAAGTGCAGATTCCATTCATTGAAATACTTTGTATAGTTGAAGACTTCCGGTCATTACAAAACATGACTGCACATCATAATGGCAGCTACACTTTCCACCTTAAAGGCCTACTGATTCATATTTAAATTTTATTCGATATGCCATTGATATTTTTTAATTATTATTATTATTATGTGAAACTAGATTTTGCATGTCACTATAAAGTTACTGTATATAAGCCTTACCTGTTCAATGTTCAATGCAAAACTTGTTTGGGTACCTATTAAAAGGTTACTTTGTTCAACCTTGGCCCGCGGCTTTGTTCAGTTTTAAATTTTGGCCCACTCTGTATTTGAGTTTGACACACCTGCTGTACAATATACACAACACTATAGAAATACAAAATAGTATACAATATACAGAACAAGACAAGAGTACCGAAGTAATAAATAACAATCAGTGTCGGACGTATTGCACTGGAAGGGTAGTATTGCACAGTAGGGTATTAGGGCAGGATATTGTACAGGGGTGAATTATTATTATTATAAGTTAGAGTTCAACATGGTGACAGCTCTGGGAAAAAAGCTGTCTCTGAGCCTGTTTGTTCTGGCTCTGGTGCACCTGTAGGGCCTGCCCGATGGTAGCAGGTGGAACAGGTGGTAGCCAGGGTGTGTGCTGTCTTTGGTGATGGTTTTTGCTTTCTTGAGGTAACGGGAGTTATGTAAATCCTTCAGTGAGGGTATGGGGCAGCCGATGATATTTTGTGCTTTACCAGCTCGTAGAAGGATTTTGTTGGAGTGGAAATCACAGTTTGTACCCCAAAACCTCCCTTTGGCTTAAGGACTTCATGTTTTTCTTAAGACAAAAAAAGTTTTTATAAAATAATTTTTTAATTATTATTATTTTTTTAATGTTTTATTTTATTTTTTTTATTTTATTTTATTATTTATTTCGTCTATTTCTCCGTAACTGTAATATGATTTCCCTATCAAATAATAAATAAATAATATTAAAGAAATAATAATAATATTGAAAAATAAAAAAAGAATGTAGTGTACGTATGAGTGTTCAAAGCATGCCAGATGCTATTAGTAGATAGCGCCCAGTATCTTTCAGCCTTTCTAGCTGTTGCCTGCTGCACAGCTGGCACTGTCAAGCTGTAACAACCTCATGTGAGACGAGTTAAAGTAATTCACTCTTCACTAATCTTCGTAGCCGACTTTGACCTAAAACATCTGAGACTTAAACTCGACTCAGTCAGACGTGGTCTTTGTGATAAAAGTGTACAGAGCGGCGAGCATAAGGAGGACGTGGTACCATGTGGGAGTGAGGATGATGAGATACGACATAAAGCGGCGCTTGATGGAGAGCGTCTGGGAAGTACGTGTGGGACCGTTGGGTTGTGTTTGAAATCAGCTTGGGAGTTAAAAAAAAGCATCTTTGAGGTGATGCAACTGGTTGTCATGGCGATGAGGGTACCAGACGCAGACGTATCCTCCAGTCCGTGTCAGACATCGGGAAAGCAAATTACAGAAGTTACTTGTTCGACTTGCACCATGGCCTTATTGATGTGTGTCTAACAATAAATAACATTTTTAGAAGTCCAATCTCTCGAGGGATGTTCCACTGTATTGCTAATTAAATATTTATTGACCGTGCTTAGAAGTTGCTGTTGTAGTGCGTTGAGTTTGGTCTTCTTACTTCTCCCGGCATGAGAGGCAAGTATGCTAGCCACTAGGCTAAAAGCCTGAGCTGCTAAGCAAGCAGCCAGCACAGTCTTAGAAGTTGGTTAAAGCTTATTTCGAACAAGCATGCCAGGCCTAGACAATTATTTTGACTCGGAAGGCCAAATCTAGAAAAAATAATGTGTCTGGGATTCTTCTATATCTGATTTTTAGGAACATTAATACAAAACCTCACAATAATTTCTGAATTAATTCTAAAAATGTTATGACAAATACGCCGGAAAAAAACGGAATTTAATTTAAGTTTTTTCTTTTACTGAATGAGATACCCAGAATGTACATGAAAATAAAGATGTACAGTATTAACTATGAACGATAAAATATTTACGGTAATCACATTTTAAAACGTTGTTGTTACCACAGTCCTGGGCAATTATTTTGCCTCGGGGGCCAAATTTAGAGAAACAAATGTGTTTGGCGGTCGGTATATTTAATTTCAGGAACACTAATACCAAACCTCACAATGTCGGAATGCTAAAAACATTATGAAACACCGCCTTCGAAAAAACAGGATGCTATTTTAAAATGTTTTTACTGAATGAGACACCTAGAATAAATATGAAAATAAAGAACGTGGGATTTATATTAAATATGAACGATAAAACACTGAATATTGACAACAAATGATTGTCACACACCCCCTCTCGGTCGCAATATTTTAACAATCAAGAGAAACGCAACAAAAATGCTACAAACACAAACAAAAATGAATGCGAAGGGTAAAAAAAAAACATGTACGTACAATCTGATGTATCTGATGCATCACGAAGCTTTTGAACGGTCATGTCTTGGTGATCGTGTTTAGTTTGGCTGTGTTCTGTTTAGTTTTTCCACTCTGTCAGTTCCTGTTTTTTCACTCCCTGCTTTGCTTCCATGACAACCCATGAGTTTTCACCTGTACTCATATCACACACCTGATTCATTTGGACGCATGCACCTGTTAATCACCACAGCACTAATTAAGCCTGTAGTTGCCAGGCAGTCAGCCTGGCGACATCACCCTATACACACCCTTGTTATTCATGCTGACGATCTATGCTGCTCTTTTTCATGCTTGGTTCTTGTCACAGTAAGTGTTTTCGTTTTTTTGTCCATAGGTCTGCCTTTGTGCTAGTTTTTGTTTTCATAGCCAAGTTTTGTACCTCCACTGTGAGCGCCTTTTGTTTATACCCTTTGTTTTTGTAGTACTTTCGAGTTAATATTAAAAGATGTCGTTACCTCCACGTCGTGTCCGATCCAGTCGCTTTGCACCACGGGAAAACAAACCGCACCATAGTCCTTATAAAAATCTCCTGCATCTGTCCCTGAAACCCGCTTTCCAGGTTGGCCGCTCTGGAAACACTCTTTGGAAACGCTCCCCACCCACACTGCTTGGTGCCTCGTCTGAGCTGCTGTGACTTAGATGACCATAGTAACTAGTATATCAGGCAAAAGTGCAGATTCCATTCATTGAAATACTTTGTATAGTTGAAGACTTCCGGTCATTAGAAAACATGACTGCACATCATAATGGCAGCTACACTTTCCTCC
This sequence comes from Nerophis ophidion, assembly GCF_033978795.1. Taxonomy (NCBI): domain Eukaryota; kingdom Metazoa; phylum Chordata; class Actinopteri; order Syngnathiformes; family Syngnathidae; genus Nerophis; species Nerophis ophidion. The sequence continues at coordinate 23,412,198 of NC_084627.1, forward strand.
TTAAAGGCCTACTGAAATTAGATTTTCTTATTTAAACGGGGATAGCAGGTCCATTCTATGTGTCATACTTGATCATTTTGTGATATTGCCATATTTTTGCTGAAAGGATTTAGTAGAGAACATCGACGATAAAGCTCGCAACTTTTAGTCGCTAATAAAAAAGTCTTGCCTGTACCGGAAGTAACAGACGATGTGCGCGTGACGTCACGGGTTGTGGAGCCCCTCACATCTGAACATTGTTTACAATCATGGCCACCAGCAGCGAGAGCGATTCAGACCAAGAAGCGACAATTTCCCCATTAATTTGAGCGAGGATGAAAGATTCATGGATGAGGAAAGTAAGAGTGAAGGACTAGAAAAAAAAAGACTATACAGTGGCAGAGATTCAGATGTTATTAGACAAATTTACTAGGATAATTCTGGAAAATCCCTTATTTGCTTATTGTGTTACTACTGTTTTAGTGAGATTATATGGTCGTACCTGTACAACCTGAAGGTCGGCCCCGCACCTTTCTTCAGCACCAGTCGACGGGTGGTGGCGATGCCCATCTCTGCCCTTCGCAAGGGACCCTCTTCAAAACAGGATCTTTCGAAATGATTGCTGCATAATACACCGTACTTTGTGTGTGTGGTCTAATCCAACCGTGTTTGCTTGACATCTCTGTTCCGTAGAAAAGCTTGACTGTCATTTTTCGGGAATGTAAACAATGAAACACCGGCTGTGTTTGTGTTGCTAAAGACGGCCGCAATACACCGCTTCCCACCTACAGCTTTCTTCTTTGATGTCTCCATTGTCCATTGAACAAATTGTAAAAGATTCAGCAACACAGATGTCCATAATACTGTGGAATTTCGCGATTAAAACAGACGAGCTAATAGCTGGGAACGATGCTGGAACAAAATGTCCTCGACAATCCGTGATGTCACGCGCACACGTCATCATACCGAGACGTTTCAGCAGGATATTTCGGCGCGATATTTAAAATTGCAATTTAGTAAACTAAACCGGCCGTATTGGCATGTGTTGCAATGTTAATATTTCATCAGACTGCGTGGTCGGTAGTAGTGGGTTTCAGTAGGCCTTTAAACATCTAAAAAAATGATTTGGGAATGTCCAGCGTGCCGGATTGAAAAGCTTAACGGGCCTTAATTTGCCCAGGTCTGATGTATGATGTTTAGTTTCAACATGATACATCACATATTTCTCTTTGTCAGGGAGTGAGGTTTACTAACGTACACCTGGCCCTGTTACACTGCTATTACTGGAAATACTGTTCATAGGGTCTAACTCTGGTGTGCAATCAAACCTGTCGAAACGCCAATTTTGACAACCATTTTATACGTAATTGGTCTACAGATAACATTTTAAAGTGTACACATCAAAGATTGAGTGTGTGTGTGTGTGTTTTTGGGAGCAGTGTTGTTTTTCCCGTGTAGACATCCAGGCCTCATTAGAGTGCAGGAATGTTGATAAAGCCTGAGTGTTTAGATGAAGGCAGATGACCGGCTCTCCATTTTAGCATCAGTTTACACACCAGGTCACATGACCATGATCACTCGTGAGCGCAGGCATGCATGGAGTCATGTGTCATGTGTCTGCATACGGGGGCACGGTCATGTAACATCATACAACAAACACACCTTACATTTCAGCAGCCATCTTCTCGTCATTTCTGGACCCACTTCATGTTTGGCGCGTATTATAATTTGCCGTATCTTGGATAAGTCGCAGGTGTACACATGGAAACATGAAATATTCACACAGGCGCTTGTGTCCATTCTCCTCCTTTGAGAAGGTGCATTGGTTGTTGGTGCACTTTTCCACAGATTCAAGTCTGGAGGAGACATACAGTGTATTAAGATGCCGATTCCGATACTGGTTATCCATGTGTGAGACCAGCCGATACCAGTGCTGGTCACATGTCTCGCCTCGACTACTGTAACGTATTATTTTCGGGTCTCCCCATGTCTAGCATTAAAAGATTACAGTTGGTACAAAATGCGGCTGCTAGACTTTTGACAAGAACAAGAAAGTTTGATCACATTACGCCTGTACTGGCTCACCTGCACTGGCTTCCTGTGCACTTAAGATGTGACTTTAAGGTTTTACTACTTACGTATAAAATACTACACGGTCTAGCTCCATCTTATCTTGCCGATTGTATTGTACCATATGTCCCGGCAAGAAATCTGCGTTCAAAGGACTCCGGCTTATTAGTGATTCCCAAAGCCCAAAAAAAGTCTGCGGGCTATAGAGCATTTTCCGTTCGGGCTCCAGTACTCTGGAATGCCCTCCCGGTAACAGTTCGCGATGCCACCTCAGTAGAAGCATTTAAGTCTCACCTTAAAACTCATTTGTATACTCTAGCCTTTAAATAGACTCCCTTTTTAGACCAGTTGATCTGCCGTTTCTTTTCTTTTTCTTCTATGTCCCACTCTCCCGTGTGGAGGGGGTCCGGTCCGATCCGGTGGCCATGTACTGCTCGCCTGTGTATCGGCTGGGGACATCTCTGCGCTGCTGATCCGCCTACGCTTGGGATGGTTTCCTGCTGGCTCCGCTGTGAACGGGACTCTCGCTGTTGTGTCTTGGATCCTCTTTGGACTGGACTCTCGCGACTGTGTTGTATCCATTGTGGATTGAACTTTCAGTATCATGTTAGATCCGCTCGACATCCATTGCTTTCCCCCTCTCTAAGGTTCTCATAGTCATCATTGTCACCGACGTCCCACTGGGTCATTATTGTCACCAATGTCCCACTGGGTGTGAGTTTTCCTACCGAGGATGTCGTGGTGGTTTGTGCAGCCCTTTGAGACACTAGTGATTTAGGGCTATATAAGTAAACATTGATTGATTGATGATTGATGTATCAACTGTAAATGTTTAAACAATTTTATGGTGAGCACAGTTTAAAAATATCAACACAATACTTGAACTACTTCCTTATTCTCTTTAACTACATATAACAGTTTGATCTACATTAATACACAATAATTAAACAAAAGCAAAATGTGACGATTGCGTGGCATCGTGACACAGGTGCGTTCTCTCTTAATGCAGTCGGGCTCGGACACAGCGTGAAGGTAAGAAACAATGATTTATTTTAAAATATAAATCAGACTAAGAAAAGAAAAACTTGCACAAGGCACAAAAGGTAAACAAAAAGAGCTAGCATGGGAGCTAGAAAAACAAGGGTATAGCGCGGAAGCTAGCAAGTACAAAACTGGTTACCAGAATCGGGAATCAAGGTCGTCACTGTTGCGAACACAAACCAGGAAGCAAGGAAGAATGAACAAAGAAGGCAGGTTTAAATCAAGGTGGTAATCACGAGGCAGGTGCGCGTCAAAACCAAGAGGCAGGTGAAACTAATGCGTAACTATGGTGACCGAACAAACAAGAAAGTACAACTAGGAAGAAGTCAAACACTAACAGAACATATTACAAAAAGACTACAAACCTAAATCAATATATGATCCGGGCAGCGGATCATAACACAAAAACTTTTATCTACTATTTAATTAAATCATTTTTATCTACCACTTAATTAAATCATTTTTTCCCTAAAGTCCTCTCGTTGTCATGTCAAGATCTGTTTCTGTTTCAGCGCTCTTTCTATTGTTTACATTTGGTTGCTAGGTGCGCTAATCTTACACATTAGTGCCTGTCTAGTGATTTGTGTCCTTACGTGATGCCGCCATTAATCATGCCCCGTTTTATACCCGTCTTGCTGTTCACTCGGCCCTGGCGGATTGTTGACCTTATGTGAGTGTTTTTGCGTTTCTTGTTAGCCTTACATCATTGCTTATGTTCTAGCTTTTTTGTATTTTTGCCATAAGCTAAGTGTGTCCTTGGGCTTGCCGTGCGCCTCTGAGTGACACGTCCCTTTTTGTGTTTTTTGCGTTTGTAACGTGCGGGGGGTCACAGCTTGCTGCGAGGTTCGTTCCTTCGGGATGCAAACAGACCACTCCGGACAGGATGTGCATGTAGGTACATGATTTATTCTTCGAAACTCAAGGAAGTGCCAAAAACCGAAAACAAGCCGAAGCAACAACGCGCCGATTGGACTGGAAGCTAAGGCTACAACTTAGCATAGACTAGAAAACAAGGAATGCTCACGTAGCAGGTTGCGTGTAGCAAACAAAGAAGCCAGGCGGACTGACTGGCAAAGGCAGGCTTAAATAATACCTCTATTTAGTGCTCAGGGAACAGGTGAGCGTCCCGAACACCAATCAGAGGCAGGTGAAAATAATAAGTAGCCATGGTAACTAAACAAACTCAAGGGTGCACAACAACAGAAACTAAGTGAGTCCAAAACTAACAGAAAATAACAAAAACATGATTCGGGCCACGGATCATGAATGCATTGATATTTGAAATCAAAAGACTCTTATCTGCACACTGCTTCTGCCGCTTCCCGTCTTTTTGCATCTTTTTGCGACCGTAAAATCTGGTTTGTTTGCCGTAATGGAGGTGATTATTATTTACTTAGGGGAGTGGACTTCACACTGTTTATGAAGACACATAATTAGCTGCTTACTTGTTAGCCATGGCACTAAACATTAAATACAATATGAAAGGCATTAATTAGCAATCACATACTTTTTCAAGAAGATTGGCCAATAATGAACGGTCGCCGATTGGTCGGCACGTCGTAACGTATTTTTTGCACCAGTGGATACTATGCCGCTAAACAAGATGTGCACTGACTACTCTAAAGTATATGAGTTTTAATTCTATATTACTGTCCCTTGAGAAAGTAGACTGTTATTAAAAGGGTTGGTGAAATGTGAGGGCTGTAAATGATATAACGAGGCTCATAAACCACCCCACCATGACTTTCAAAAGCTTTAACAAAGTCGTCAAGTACCGGTACACTAATAGAGTAATTGCGCTTGTTATCGCAGCCATAAAACGCTTGATTTGGTGAAGTGTCTACCAAACTAATGGTGTATGCTTTTAAATTCAGGGTTCTAATTGGATCGCCACTGTCGGGCCAGCCGGCGAAACGAACAGGCGACGTCTACAAGTGTCCTGTGGGCAGAGAGGGGAACACATGCGTCAAACTGGAGCTGCCAGGTAAGACCATCAGACCTTACACCATGTTTGTGTGTGCACGTTGGCTGTGTGTTTACTGTATATCTCGAGTTGCTCTCGCTGAGGGGAAGTGAGGCCCATCTGAGTAAACAAATGTGGATTTAATGGTCGTCCTAGTGTAATTAGGGCTTCATTAAACAGATAAACACAACATAAATAGCTCTCGGCCTAGCAGACGCCAACATGACTTTTAGGGTGCTTTATTAGGCATGTTTACTTGGCCTGTTTGTTAGCATTTTTCGGAGGACTAAATATTACACTTATAAACATTGTTGAATTAGTGCCTTTTAGAATAAGGAAATGTTTTTTATACAAATATTCTTTAAATCTTTTCTTTTTTAGATAGAATAACAGTCATAGTCAGATGTAGTGCAAACATAAACAATGTTAAATTAATACCTCTCTAAGAGTGTTTTACAATATCATCTGGAAAACTGAAAAATCTTGAAATATATATATTTTATTAAAGTAAAATAAAGTATTTTAGTATATAATATTTATGATAAAATAAGATTTTTTTTTAAATGAATTTTTATTTCCAGAATAAACTTTTTATTTTATTTTATTTTACACAGATCTAGTACGGGTTGTATTCCCTTATTTGTCTGTTAGTTACGCACTAAAAAAAGGTTGGGTTAAAAAATAACCCAATTTTAACTCAACTGCTGGTCCGGAAAAGGACAAACCCCTTATTTGAGTTATTTTAACTCAACTTTTTGGATGAATTTTTTCAACCCAACTTTTGCGTTGAATTATTTAACCCAAAAGTTGAGTTATGCTAACTCATGTTGTTTCGTTCCTCAAAAAGGTAGAAAAAGCGCTCTACAAGTATAAGCCATTGGTTGATTCATAACCCAACTGTTGGGTTGAATTTATTTAACACAAAAGCAGGGATTTTTTCACAACAATGTTGGGTTATTCCAAACCCAACTATTGGGTTGCGCAATTTAGCGCTCCTTGACCCAATAGTTGGTTACAAATTATACATTTCACTGCTGGTTTGTCCTACTCCTTCTCAACTACTGATCAGAATTATTATCATTCCATTAAAATATACTCAAAAGCAAGATATGAGTGACTTTTTTTTTTTTTTACAGGAATTGCTGTGTATGGTCATAGTAGTCCTATACAGCATTTTGAAATATGTTCATGTACATAAGATGTGTGAGTGTAAATACTGTTAATCAGATTAATACTTAATAAAATTCCCTTCAAGAAAAAAGTACCTTTATTAATAAAAATAAAAAAAGCCTTTTACCCAAAACTGCATTACTCATTGACAAAACAATCCAAAAATGGTTCATAGTTTTGAAAACTCAGAAACTGAGTTAAAATAATACCCTTATAACCCAAAAAATTGATTGCTATTCATAAAAATAACTCAAAAATGTAACCCAACACTTGCAACTCATAAAATGGGTTAGCAAAATAACCCAGCATTTTTTTTTGGAGTGTAGCAACATAACACAAAAAGTTATGGTGGCGTTTGAAATGTCAGAAATGGGTGAATATATTTTTTGGTGATCATTTCTATTATATCATCAATACTCAGCAAGGTTGCACATCTATCATAAAAAAAATATACATATAATGCCCCCCGTGCGGCTCCTTGGGGAGGTGTTTAGGGCACGTCCGATTGGTAGGAGGCCATTGGGAAGACCCAGGACATGTTTCCCGGCAGGCCTGTGAACACCTCGGGATCCCCGTCCTCGGGGAGTAGCTGTATGAAGTGGCTGGGGGGGTGGAAGACTGACAAGAGGGTTCACTTAATGTACAGAGTTCCATTTGGCTATTGAACAAAAGTGTAACCTGTTTGTAATTGACAGATGAACTGTTACGTACGGGAGGAGTTGAGATGGCACAGACACAAGGGGGCAGTAAACCTCTGTGATTGATTATATATATATATATATTCTATATATAAAAACAACCAATAATACTTAAACTAAGGTAATGGAGTGTGACTAAATTCAAGAGTGTGTATGGTGTAAGACAATGTGTAGGAATTAACTGCTGAGTGTTATCGTAATGTTGAACGAGAGGAGGGACAAGGCAGCGCTCGGGGGTCCGTGAGACAGGCAGGTAGTCCGGGGCGTATAGCGGAGCATCAAGAGGTCCATGTCCAGGATCGGGGATCGAGAAGGCTGTCAGGGAAGCAGAAGGAACGCGGGGGGAAACAACGAGACACACAGCTCGTAGACGTGGGAGCGAAGGCAGACTGCTAGGAGGACGACAAGAAGACAAGGGACTAATCATTTACTATGAATTGATTAACATGGACCTCGACTTAAACAAGTTGAAAAACTTATTCGGCTGTTACCATTTAGTGGTCAAATGTACGCAATATGTACTGTACTGTGCGATCTACTAATAAAAGTTTCAATCAATCTATCAACACGTGGAAGAAAAAACGTTGAGCAAAGAGCAAGAACTAAGATTGCTTACAGTGCAGGAAGGGTCATTACGTTCTAGCCCGGAACACAGGTCGGCATTGGCTTAAGAAGCCCAGGAAGATCATCACCCACAGGTGCGCTGATTGCAGATTGATTGCAGCTGCTTGCTGCTGGCGGAGTGACGCGTACAGGAGAGGAGCGGCCGTGGGCGTGTCCCGAGGTGCGCTCCGCGGGGCTCATTGAGGAATCCGCATTGGCATGAACAATACAAACACACACAGACATGACAATTTCATCTATCCTTCTATTTGCTGAGGTTGTCTCTCTGTCTGTCAGTTAGTTAGCAACACAGCCTTAAAAAGTTATGGGTGGTATTTGATTTAACTTTCAGGAAATGTCAGAAATGGGCAGCATGGTGGATAGGGGTTGGTGCACGTGGCTCACATTTCGAAGGTCTTGAGTTGAATCCCGGGCTCGGCATCTTTCTGTGTGGAGTTTGCATTTTCTCCCCGTGACTGCGTGGGTTCCTTCCGGGTACTCCGGCTTCCTCCCACTTCCAAAAACAAGCACCTGGGGATAGGCTCCTCCCACTTTCAAAGACATGCACCTGGGGATAGGCTCCTCCCACTTTCAAAGACATGCACCTGGGATAGGTTGATTGGCAACACTAAATGGTCCCTAGTGTTTGAATGTGAGTGTGAATGTTGTCTATCTGTGTTTGCCCTGCAATTAAGTGGTGACTTGTCCAAGGTGTACCACTTTTTTTAGCTGACTGTTTACACTGCAAGAGTCCAGTGTAAACGCGCACAGGCACCGATGTGGCCCCAATGTGGCCTCGACGTCACTTGCATGCACACTTTGATGAAGTGAAAACAAAGGAAGTTGACTAGGAGGAAGTCGCTAAAACGACAAAATAAAATAAAAGTCACAACACCTTAAAAGTGAGTGTTTTTTCAGCTAAAAGTAAATGAAATTAATATTATGTATGAATGGATGTATATAGTATAATATATTTGAGAGGGTTATAATCTTATAAAAGCTGTTAAGAAGAGGAGACACCGACATCAGCGTGGATCTACGGGAGTTTTATTTTTCAACTCACATGTAATCCAGGAATTCACATTGTTGGAATTTTAAAGAATTTATTTGTAAATTATGGTGGAAAACAAGTATTTGGTCGACCATTCAAAGCTCTCACTGATGGAAGGAGGTTTTGGCTCAAAATCTTACGATACATGGCCCCATTCATTCTTTCCTTAACACGGATCAATCATCCTGTCCCCTTAGCATATGGGTGTCAAACTCGAGCCCGCGGGCCGTGTTATTTCATTTGACCCTTGAGGCAATGTCAAATTAACATTAGAGTTGGCCCGCCGCTGTAACACCACATTCAGCGCTAATACTCATACTCGTCAACCCTCCTAATTTTCCCGGGATACTCTCGAAGTTCAGTGCCCCTCCCGAATTTCTCCCGATTTCCACCCGGACAATAATATTGGGGGCGGGCCGTAAAAGCACTGCTTTTGGCGTTCTCTACATGTCGCCACGTCCGCTTTTCTTCCATAAAAACAGCGTTCCGGCCCACTCACATAATATATGCGGTTCATACACACACCCAAGTGTATGCAATGCATACTTGTTCAACAGCCATACAGGTCACACTGAGGGTGGCCGTATGAACAAGGATAACACTGTTACAAATATGCGCCACACTGTGAACCCACAGCAAACAAGAATGACAAACACATTTCGGGAGAACATCCGCAACGTAACACAACATAAACACAACAGGACAAATACCCAGAACCCCTTGCATCACTAACTCTTCCGGGACGCTACAATACACATCCCCGCTACCACCAAATCCCGCCCCAACTCAAACCCGCCGCCGAAAAAAGGCATTAAATTTGTGTTTTTATTTTATTTGATATGCCATTAATATTTTTTTATTATTATTATTTGAAACTGGATTTTGCATGTCACTATAAAGTTATATCAATCAATCAATCAATGTTTACTTATATAGCCCTAAATCACTAGTGTCTCAAAGGGCTGCACAAACCACTACGACATCCTCGGTAGGCCCACATAAGGGTAAGGAAAACTCACACCCAGTGGGACGTCGGTGACAATGATGACTATGAGAACCTTGGAGAGGAGGAAAGCAATGGATGTCGAGCGGGTCTAACATGATACTGTGAAAGTTCAATCCATAATGGATCCAACACAGTTCCAAAAGTCCAGTCCAAAGCGGATCTAGCACAGTAGCGAGAGTCCCGTTCACAGCGGAGCCAACAGGAAAACATCCCAAGCGGAGGCGGATCAGCAGCGCAGAGATGTCCCCAACCGATACACAGGCGAGCAGTACATGGCCACCGGATCGGACCAGACCCCCTCCACAAGGGAGAGTGGGACATAGGAGAAAAAGAAAAGAAACGGCAGATCAACTGGTCTAAAAAGTATAAGCCTTGCTTGGTCAATATTCAATGCAAAATTTGTTTGGGTCCCTATTAAAGGGTTAATTTGTTCAACCTCGGCCCGCGGCTTTGTTCAGTTTTAAATTTTGGCCCGGTCTGTATTTGTGTTTGACACCACTGCCTTAGCAGAATAACAGCCCCAAAGCATGATGTTTCCACCCTTATGCTTCATAGTAGGTATGGTGTTCTTGGGATGCAACTCAGTATTCTTCTTCCTCCAAACACAACGAGTTGAGTTTATACCAAAAAGTTCTATTTTGGTTTCATCTGACCACATGACATTCTCCCAATCCTCTGCTGTATCATCCATGTATCCATTTTGGTATAAACTCAACTTGTCGTGTTTGGAGGAAGAAGAATACTGAGTCGCATCCCAAGAACACCAAACCTACTGTGAAGCATGGGGGTGGAAACATCATGCTTTGGGGCTGTTTTATGCTAAGGGGACAGGACGACTGATCCGTGTTAAGGAAAGAATGAATGGGGCCATGTATCGTGAGATTTGGAGCCAAAACCTCCTTCCATCAGTGAGAGTTTTGAATGGTCGACCAAATACTTATTTTTCACCATAATTGACAAATAAATTCTTTAAAATTCCTACAATGTGAATTCCTGGATTTCTTTTCCACATTCTATCTCTCACCGGTGAAGTGTACCTATGATGAAAATTACAGACCTCTGTCATCATTTTAAGTGGGAGAACTTGCACAATCGGTGGCTGACTAAATACTTTTTTGCCCCACTGTACATATATTACGTATAGTTATTTGCGCGCTTTTGACAAGTGATGCACCAAAAATTTGGTCGTCTTAAATAAAGATTTTGTGATGATATATCTACTTCCGCTGGTCACTGGGTCTTTCTGGCGCACACGAATGGTGTAGTTCACCAAAATCTGTCGAAAAAAAAATAAAATCACATTCAAGTCGTATTTAGGTCGTTTCACGTTTTGACTGAAATCACATTTGAAAAGATCAGATTCCAGTTGGATTCAGTTGTAATCACACCTGATTTCATGTGCAGTGTAAATCAGGCCTTCGTTGTTGTTCTATGACGGGGGTCTGCAACTTGTGGCTCCAGAGCTGCATGTGGCTCTTTAGCCCCATCCTTGTGGCTCCCTGGTGCTTTTTCAAAAATGTATGAACATAGAAAAAGATTGGGGAACAAATATATTTTAGTTTTGATATAGTTTCTGTAGGAGGACAACATGACACACACCTCCATAATTGTTAGAAATCCCACTGTTTATATTAAACATGATTCTCTCATGAGAGTATTTGGCGAGCACCGTTCTGTCCTACAAATTTTGGCGGTCCTTGAACTCACCGTAGTTTGTTAACATGTATAACATTGTTCAATGATCCCAGAGAAAGACATATATTTTATGCCACTCATTCTTTGTCGGGCAGCACGGTGGAAGAAGGGTTAGTGCGTCCGCCTCACAATAGGAAGGTCCTGAGTAGTCCTGGGTTTAAACCCGGGCTCGGGATCTTTCTGTGTGGAGTTTGCATGTTCTCCCCGTGACTGCGTGGGTCCCTTCTGGGTACTCCGGCTTCCTCCCACTTCCAAAGACATGCACCTGGCGATAGGTTGATTGGCAACACTAAATGGTCCCTAATGTGTGAATGTGAGTGTGAATCATGTCTGTCTATCTGTGTTGGCCCTGTGATGAGGTGGCGACTTGTCCAGGGTGTACGACGCCTTCCGCCCGATTGTAGCTGAGATAGGCACCAGCCCAAACCCCACCCCCGAGACCCCAAAGGGAATAAGCAGTAGAAAATGGATGGATGGATGAATGGCATCCGTCTCATTTTGTCCACCAAATCTTTTATACTGTGTGTGAATGCACAAAAGTGAGCTTTGTTGGTGTTACTGAATTGTGTGGAGTGCTTATCAAGCATATTTGGACATTGCATGACTGCAGACTAATCAATGCTAACATGCTATTTAGGCTAGCTGAATGTACATATTCCATCATTATGCCTCATTTGTAGGTATATTAGAGATAATTTAATATCCTTTACTTTTATCTTCTTTGTATATGATTTAGTTTTGCATGTCTCACGACATATTATCTGTATGTAATATTGGCTACATTTCTGATAGTTGTTAGTGTGCCATGTTGTTCCATATCACAGCAAACATTACCTAGCTTGCCAAAGATTGTAATAAATCTGTTAAAAGAAGACAGCCTGCCGATTCCTTTAACTTGGACACACACACGTATAGCTCTGGCCATTAAAAGCCAGTAGTTTCCAGAAGTTATCTCACCTTCTGAGTAGCCTCTGATTTACTAATGGTTTCTAATGTTGTAAAAATGTGTAGATTAAATATATTAAAAATTTCAACATTTCTGTCAACGAAGATTTGCTTCAGCCTGCGACACATAGTCATTTTGATAGTAGGCTATTATAGCTAATATAGACACTTACGTCATGTGTTGCCTTCGCTATAACACTTATATACGGTTTTTAAATATTTGCGGCTCCAGACAGATTTATTTTTTGTATTTTTGGTCCAATGTGGCTCTTTCAGCGTTTTGGGTTGCCGAACCCTGCTCTGTGACAATGACAATGAAGTGCTTTTCTAGTTTGATAGTGCAGCTGCAGGTGTACATGATGTGGACGTGAGCCTTTATCTCCCGGCATCCTTCTACAGCTTAGGTTAAATTGCTAACAACATTCCTCTTTGCTTTGTTACTTATTATATTGGGGAAGCTCTGGTGGACCAAAAATATGTTATCATTTTCCTGTTTTGTGAATGCACTTCCTTTTTTTTTTTTTTTTAAATAAAAAAAATATGACAAGGTCAGCAAATAAAACCTGAGGCAGAATGTGCAATCAGCCGTCCATGAAGTTAAGGTCCATGAGTAGAACATATGTCATGACAAGAGCTGCCTGCTAATGGGAGTCAGATTCCAAAGGGAAATGTTCCTAAGTCACTGAGTGGTGCTGTCATTTATGAGACTGTGTGAATGTGTGTACCCCCTTACATCCCAAAACATTCCCACGCTGGAGCAACAGTTTGTAACAACTTAGTAATTTTAGCCACATGCTGTAATTGATGAACCATTCTCTTGCTTACGGGACATACAGTTTGTGTGTAGTGCTGTTTTTTTTTATGTAGAAATGGCATGCCACTTGTTGCTAGGCAGAATTTGTAGGCCAGGTAAATCACGTTCAATAATGATTACAAAACACATTTTGTTGTCCTGTAGAACAGGGGTCGGCAACCCAAAATGTTGAAAGAGCCATATTGGACCAAAAATAAAAAAATAAAATCGGTCTGGAGCCGTAAAAAATTCAAAGCCTTATATAAGTCCTATAATTAAGAAGACACATGATGTAAGTGTCTATATTAGCTATATTATCCTACTATCAAAGGCTGGTGCCAATCTCTGTTGACAGAAATGTTGTATTTCATTTTTTACCCTACACATTTTTGCAACATTGCAAAACATTAGTAAAATGGAGGTTTCTCAGAGGGTGAGATAACTTGCAGCCATGGATTGACCAAATATGCCTGATAAGCACTACAGCAAATCAATTAAATCAACAAAGCTCACTTTGTGCATTCACGCACAGCATAAAACGTTTGGTGGACAAAATGAGACAAAGAAGGAGAGGCATAAAACTTAAAAAAACTTTTCTGTGGCAGCATTGGAAAAAAATACAAACTACGATGACTTCAGGGATCGCTGATATTAGTAGGACAAAATGGTACTTTCCAAATACTCTCATCAGTGAAACTTGTATAGCATAAACTGTGGGATTTCTAACAATTAGGAAGGTTTGTGTCTCCTACAGAAAATATATTAAAACAAAAAATATAGTTTTTCATCATCTTTTTCCATTTTCACACATCTCTGAAAGAGGTCCAGGGAGCCACTAGGGAGGCGCTAACCCCTTCCGTAGAATGTGTGCAGAGGTAATACTTTAGCTGGCGGCATAATGGAATCGCTCACATTTTTTGTTCCCGGTCACTGCTGCTTGTTGCTAGGCGGAACTTGTAAACCACATCTTTTATGTTCTGGTATTTTACTGATATCTAATAGAATTTATGTAGAGGTAATACTTTACCTAAAATAGAACCGCTCACATTATTTTCCTTTTCTGGTCACAGCTGCTTGTTGCTATGCAGAATCTGTAGACACCAACTTTAAGTAGATACTCTATATCAGGGGTGTAAAACGTACGGCCCGAGGGCCGGATCAGGCCCACGAATAGGTTTTATCCGGCCCGCGGGATGAGTTTGCGAAGTATAAAAATTAACCTGATATTTTTGAATGAATATGTCCACTCGATTTCACTATAGCAATTCTTGGTATCTTTGTAAATAATGCTACATATGTACAAAATAAAGCACATGATGTTACATCATTCGAGAAAAATGATCAAACTACATTAATAACAACCTGTAATTTGATTTTGATATATATTTGTTTATCTTGATAGACACCAATGAGTTGACTGATAAACGTTATCACATAATTTATCCAGAAAATATAAACGACAAATAAATGATTAACTGCAACATCCATCCATCCATCCATTTCCTACCGCCTATTCCCTTCGGGGTCGCGGAGTACGCTGGAGCCTATCTCAGCTACAATCGGGCGGAATACAGCAGGGTTATCCGCAACATGTAAGTGTAAAAAAAACTAAAACTTTATGATTTGTGCCTGTTCTATTTTCAAACAAAGAAAATACATCTGAAGTTGTCTTTATTTTTAAGTTATCGTGCCCTGATTTTACCAGTTTGGCCCACTTGGGAGTACATTTTTGTCCAAGTGGCCCCCGATCTAAAATGAGTTTGAAAACCCCGGCTCTAAATTGTGTTATGTAAATATTTTTTTAATGTTAATTCCTAAATATATTATGGTATCCAGTAGAATTTGTGCAAAGGTAATACTTAAGCGACAAAATAGAATTGCTCACATTGTTTTATTTTTCCTGGTCACAGATGCTTGTTGCTCAGCAGAATTTGAAGACCATAATTGTTAGTAGATACTATAGTTTAAGTTGTGTAAATATTGTTTTACTGTTAATTCCATAATAAATTCTGGTATCCAATAGAACTTGGGAAGAGGTAATACTTCAGCAGCAAAACAGAATCGCTCACTTTCTTTTTACCTGTTTACAATGCTTGTTGCTAGACATAATTTGTAGACCAAAATGTTTAGTCCATACAGTCGACTAAGTTAGATAGATAATTTTTACTATTGATTCCAAAAGAAATTCTGGGTTTCAGTGGAATTTGTGCAAAGGTAATACTTGAGTGACAAAATAGAATCACTCACATTCTTTTTTTTTTTTGGTCACAGCTGCTGCTCGGCAGAATTTGAAGACCATAATTATTAGTGGATACTGTAGATTAGGTTAGGTAGATATTTTGTACTATTTAGTCCAAAATCAATTGTCGTATCCAGTAGAATTTGTGCATAGGTAATACAATAGTGGCATAATGGATTCGTCAACATTCGAGCTTTTTACGAGGCAGAATTTGTAGGCCCCAATTATTAATAGATACTGTTGATTATGTTAGGTAGATCATTTTTTCAACTATTAATTCATAAGTGAATTTTGGTACCCAGTGGAATTTGTGCTAAGATAATACTTAAGCGACAGAATAGAATTGCACACATTCTTTTTTTTCCTGGTCACAGCCTCTTGTTGCAAGTTAGAATTTGTTGGGCGCCATAATTTAAGCCTAAAACTCAGTTAAATGAACTTTCATTGCGTTCTCTTTGCTTTGTCCAATTTGGGGGTTGGAGGCTTTATGCAGAACAAAGGACAGGGAGAACTGACAGGACCAAAGTCAGGATGATGAGGAAAAACCTACTCATGCAGTACATTTAAAAAAACAAAATTATACACATTTGTTTTGCAATATAATATGAGTGTGTTAAATAGGCAAGGCATATTAAAGGCAAGTAAAAAGTGATCTTTTGAGACAGTCTAAAAAGTTAAGAGGTACGGCAGTGTACATTAATGAGCACTTAACAAAAAAAAACTCGGACATAGCAAGACAGGCTAGGGCCCTAAAGAAACAAGGGAAAATTCAGTCCACGTGGACACGGAATTGCAAAGTCTGGATAAAACTACAGGGCACGCCTGAAGAAGCAAAGGTTCTAGTAATCAGAGAAATGGGGGAGCTTGAAAAGTACAAATGATGAAACCAGAAATCATGTTGCCAACTTGGTAATTGAATGTTAATATAACAGCAAATGAATGAGTGAAGTATGAACTTTGCACTATGTTTGAAAACGATATAGACCCTGAAAAAAATTTCTTCAATGGCATAGCAATGAATTGCAAATATTATACAGATGAACAATATAATGACAGTATAAAATTAAGTAACCAATTAACAATTATACATATTAATTGTAGAAGTCTGTCTGCAAACTTTCACCATATAAAGGAATATTTAAGTCAATTTTTAAAACCTTTTAGCATTATAGCAATATCAGAAACTTGGATAACTCAAGAAAAAAGTGTAGATTTTGGTCTGAATGGATATGAATTTGTGCATTTGGATAGAATAGATAAAAAGGGAGGAGGAGTAGCACTCTATATTGATAAAAATGTAAACTTTATTAAAGTTGAAAATATGACATCTATCATTGAACAAGTAATGAAATGTATAACGGTAGAGATTATAAGAGAAGGAAGAAAAAATATCCTAGTTAGTTGTATATATAGAACTCCGGGATCCAAAATAGAAACCTTCACCAAAGCTATGGAAGGATTATTTTATAAATTGAATAACAAAGAAATATTTATTAGTGGAGACTTTAACATTGACTTAATACATACAAGTAGCAATAGAGAAACAGCTGAATTTATAGACACAATGCACAGTATGAGTTTGATATCTTTGATAAATAAACCAACAAGAATCACATCACATAGTGCCACCCTAATTGACAATATATTTACCAATATAATGGATGACAACCTAATATGTGGAATCTTGATAAATGATATAAGTGATCATCTCCCAGTCTTTGTGGTCTACAACTGTGCCAGTAAAATTAAAATCAAGAATGAATATGAAACTGTCTATAAAAGAATCATAACAGAGAAAACGCTCAACAAATTCAAGAATGAACTACAAAAGCAAAATTGGAATACTATATATGATAAAAAAATAAATTAATACAGCTTATGAAGAAATCTTGAACACATTTAAAATACTATATGATGGAAATTGTCCAGTAGTAAATTATAAAAGGAAGTCAAAGTACGGCGAGTTTAAACCGTGGATGACTAAAGGACTCCAAAATGCCTGTAAAAAAATGAATATTTTATATAAGGAATTTATAAAAAATAGAACTTTAGTAAATGAAAATAAATATAAAAAATATAAAAATAAACTAATCAATATAATCAGAATGTGTAAAAAAGATTATTATATAAATAAACTGGAATACAACAAGAATAATATAAGAGGTGTATGGAAAATATTAAATGGTATTATTAGAAATAAAAATGATGATAATCAATACCCACCATACTTTATAGAAAATAACAACATGATTAAGGATAAGGAGGTGATAGTAAATACATTTAATGATTATTTTATAAATATTGGACCGAAACTAGCAGAAGAGATAAAGGTAGAAGGGACAAAAATAGATGCAGCAGATTATATCAACCCAAACCCTAAAACAATGTTTTTAAAACCAGTAGTAGAAAGAGAAATCAGGGACATAGTCAAAAGTTTTAAGAACAAAACAAGCAAAGATGTGGATGATATAGACATGCAAACTTTAAAGTATGTGATAGATGGAATTAGTGCTCCATTAGCGTATCTATTTAACCTTTCATTTGAAATGGGAGTATTTCCTCAACTAATGAAAATTGCAAAAGTTGTTCCTATTCACAAAGCGGGAGACGGACACTTATTCACAAACTACAGACCAATCTCAATATTACCACAGTTCTCCAAAATATTACAAAAAATATTTATAAATAGATTCGATGGCTTTGTAGAAAAAAATGAATTATTAACAGATAGGCAGTATGGTTTCAGGAATAATCGATCAACAGCACAAGCATTAACAGATTTAATTGAAGAAATAACTGATAGTATTGATAAAAATAAATATACAATAGGAGTATTCTTAGATCTTAAGAAGGCTTTTGATACAGTAGACCATAGTATTCTTATTAGAAAAATGGAAAAATGTGGTTTTAGGGGTATTGTTCTGTTAAAAAGTTATTTATCTGATAGAAAGCAGTTTGTACAGATATCACAAAAAAAATCATGTTGGTTAAATATTAAATGTGAGGTACCACAGGGGTCAGTCTTAGGGCCCAAGATTTTCATCATGCATATAAATGATATTTGTAAAGTAACTGAAAACCTTAAATATGTGTTATTTGCGGATGACACCAATGTACTCTGTTCTGATGTGGACTTGCAGCAGCTCCTGAGGACCGTCACCATGGACATGTGTAAATTAAAAAAATGGTTTGATGCTGATAAATTATCATTAAACCTAAATAAAACTAACTTTATGTTATTTGGAAATAAGAGAAATGATCTGGATGTAAAATTATATATAGACAATGTTAGTATAGAAAGAGTAAACAAAATGAAATTTTTGGGTGTGATCTTGGACCACAGGATCTGCTGGAAGTCACACATTACATACATCAAAGGGAAGTTGGCGAGAAGTATTGCTGTCCTGGGTAAAACAAGGCACATTCTTAATCAAAAAACATTACACACTCTTTATTGTACACTTGTTTTACCATATTTGAGTTACTGTCTTGAAGTTTGGGGAAATACATATAGGACGAACATCCAACCACTATTCATAATGCAAAAAAGGGCCATCAGACTGATACATAACACAGGACCCCGAGAACACACTAATGGATTATTTATAAAAACATTTGATTTAAAACTACCAGATCTCATCCAACTCAAGACTGCCCAAATGATTTATAAAGCAAGTAAAGATTCACTTCCAACAGGGTTACAGAGAATATTTTTACAGAGAGAAGGGAATTATAATTTAAGAGAACTACTTTTTAAGATCCAATATTGTAGAACAACGCAGAAACGAATGAGTATAACAATAGCAGGGGTTGAAATATGGAACTGTTTAAAGGATGAAATAAAACACAGCACCAACATAAACCAGTTTAAAAAGCGTTTTAAATCATTTATCCTTAGTAAATATAAGAAAGAAGAGCAAACATTGTTTTAGAAAGACAATAATATATAGTATGTATATAAATACAATTTATGATTTCATAATTATACATATAGGTTATATTAAAATGTATATATTACCACTTTATATGGAATTTAAATAAATTGTGTATATATTATATATATATATATATATATATATATATATATATATATATATATATATATGTGTACAAACGTATATGTTTGATTTAAATGTTAAACTGTGTTTATGAGACGTGTGCTACATATATATTGCTTATATATTGTTTAAAAAAAAAAAAGTAATGTAAGTGAAGCATGTTTTAGATTTTATATATTTTGAACGTTGTTCTTGTTGTGATGGGGTAGGTTTATATGAGTGTTGCTTCAACCTACACCCTTTCGGCTCAATCATTGCTCAAATTAGTGTTTTTTTTTTTGTTTTTCTTTTTTTGTTGTTGTTCTTTGTTTTATGTGAAGATTTCCGAAATAAATAAATAAATAAAATAAAATAAATATTTATTTATAGAGCACAATGTGTATGCAAGGCAGATGCATTAAATTTACAAGAAAGGGAATAAAATCATGAATAAAAATGAAATCATCATAAAACTAATCATTTTAATCGTGTAGATAAAATATTTTTGCAATAAATAAATGTATAATAATCATTGTTATATATTAAATACATTAATGAAAAACGTAACAAAAAAGGATGATATGCATATTTTACAATAGTTACTACAATTGCAAGGAAAAATTTTTTAATTTTTTATTTTATTTGCAATATTACTGAATTAATTAAAAAAGTATATGGATTTCTATAACATGTTTTAAGGACAAAAGGAGTAATATTATTTTGCTGTGTGGTGGGGCATAATACTACTGCACCCCTAATGATCCATCCATCCATTTTTTCTACCGCTTGTCCCTCTTGACGTTGTGGGGAGTGCTGGAGCCTATCCCAGCTGCATTCGGGAGGAAGGCGGTGTACACCCTGGACAAGTCGCCACCTCATCGCAGGGCTAACACAGATAGACAGACAACATTCACACTCACATTCACACACTATGGACCATTTAGTGTTGCCAATAAACCTATCCCCAGGTGCATGTCTTTGGAGGTGGGAGGAAGCTGGACTACACAGAGGGAACCCACGCAGTCAATGGGAGAACATTCAAACTCCACACAGAAAGATCCCGAGCCCGGCGAATAAACTCAAGACCTTTGTATTGTGAGACAGACGCACTAACAACCCCTGTTCCACTGTGCTGCCCCCTAATAAGAATGAGATGTTTTTCACTTTCGGGCCATCTGCTGTACCTGGTGGGGCACAACCCCACTTGCCCTTTCTTTCAAATGTATAAAATCTAAAAATCTATATTTAACCTCATGTGATTGTTTTTTTTCCTATGGGAAAAATCAAAGAAGAGGAATTTGTTCAGCTGTTCTTCCTGTGTGCTGCTGCTCTGTTGGTCTCACTTTTGTTTATTCATTCGTGTTTCACCCAGAAAACACCACTGTTCCCAACTTACATGAAGTCAAGGAGAACATGACCATGGGAACCACGCTCGTGACCAATCCCAGCGGCGGATTCTTGGTAAGCTGCCCAGCATCGTACGTATGCGAAAAAAACACGCTCTTCCTATACCATAAATAAAAAATCGGACAAACTCTCACTGCATTTTCACAAGACCTTTGCTCTGGCCTGTTGGTACTCAAGGCTTAACGCTCCCGATTTCACTAGCGACGTGCTGGGAATGTGGCAGGATGCTGTGAATCAAAACTTAGAAATGCAGCAACTGCAGTTTTTATTGGCAAACTTTATCGGACTAGTTCTTTCAGAAATGTTGTCGGAGTTCATTATGTTATTCATAGAAATTTGCTACATGCTACTATGTTGCATGCAGTAGCCGTTATTGGACAAGTCATGATTTTTTTTAATTTTATTTTCAAATTGTTGCATTTATACCAGTGTTTGAGATCACAACATGGGCCAAAACGTGTATCTCCTACTTTAATGTTTCTAAAATTATGGTATTTACCATGAATTTAACGTTATTCTAAGAGATTACTACTTATAAAACAGCGTATGTATCACAGTGGCATATGCTTCCGGTTATTGCCCTGATTCCAGGTAGCAGAAAAAGCAAGCGGTGTGCAAGCAAAGATCCCTTTATTACGTACCAAGCAGAATATCAAAAACAAAGAGCACTGGCATGAGACAGGTAGTCAACTGTGGGTGAAAATGCAAAGTATACCAATAAGCAGGAGAAGAAATGCAAAGCGTCAACTACACAACTAAAGTGTGCGCTGTCTGAGGAACCACCGCAAGGAAATAAACAGTAAGAAGGCGATTCACATGCCCCTATCTGTCACGGTTTACCTGACACATGAAACTTGACAAATTGGAGTGGGCACTATCCACTTTAGGATACGGCAGTAGTGTATTGAACATCTTAAAATGTTTTTTGTGGCAATTCCAATTTTGACCACAGCGTCAGTTGCTATGTAGAGTGGCAATTTCCATTATTTTCAGCAGACTGCATTGCAAATTCATTAAACCCCCCCCTGTCCTTTTCCTCTTACGCGAGATCCACCAAACCATATCAATCCCTTACCAAATGTACCCCTCTAATTAGTTATTTTTCACAGGTGAGTGTCCTCACCAAACAGAGACAGGTGTGTTAATCAGCGCTCCAGACAGGCAGAGATGTGGCAGAGGAAGCATACAGGAAGTGGAAAAATTAGGGATGAAGGAGAGCTGACACAGGAACCTTGTGGTTAGAAAATGAGTGTGTTTCCCCCGGGAAGAGCTGGACGAAGTTGCTGGGGAGAGGAAAAGTCTGGGCTTCCCTGCTTAGGCTGCTGCACCCGCGATCCGACCTCGGATAAGCGGAAGAAGATGGATTGATGGATGGATCATTTACAGTTTAAAAAAATTTAAAAATGAATTGATTTCACTTATACAAGTATTTGATATTGATTATTTAAGAAACACTGACACAGAATTGAGTTGTTAGGCTTTGTTAGGGGTTAACTAAACAACTTCATGTTCCACAATTCATTACAGCAAACCGGATGTTAAAAAGACTAGTAGCCGGTGCATTGTTGTTGTTGAGATTGAGCAATACTAGCTTACGGGTGAATGAATGAGCAACAGATGATAACAAGCTACAAAGATCGATCGGTAACGTTTTTGTATGCCCATTTTTTCTTACATAAAGTACCGCTTTATGTACACATTTCCGACGTCTTGTCCAATACTTTGATCGTAGTTATCTACATGTAACTCTGCCTGTTTAATCTGAAGTTATTTCAATCAAAAATATTTTAATTTATATGGTTTTATAATGTTACAAATTCAAAATGAGACCATTTTTTAGTTCTTTACAGCCTATAAAATGTTTTGAAACACTGTTCTGCTTAATAATTTGGAACAGTGGATTTTGAGTTATTTATTGTATTTATTTATTGGTATAATACTGCTATCATTTCGACATTTGTTCAATGAAATTTGAAATAAACTAACGGTACAACTTGAAAATTATACTGACTGACATTTGCATCAATTATTTATTAAAATTTGATTAAAATGTACTTTGCATAATAATTTGGAAAACAGTGTATACATCCATTCATACATTCTAAATAATTTAATTAATTTTCACATCAAAAAACACAAGCAATGGCGACTTTTATTTTCTTTTGTAGTAGTAGCGACTTCCTCCCAGTCAATTTCTTTTCACTTTATTGCACGTCGTATGCAAGTGACATCGAGGCCACATTGGGCCACATGCACGTCTGCACTGAAGTCTGATAAAAATCACATTTTACTTGCAGTGTAAAGAGTCAGCTGGAAAAAAAATCTGATTTAGAAAAAAATCAGATTTGGGCCACTTTGCCCTGCAGTCTAAATAAACATAGTCAAAATCTTTTTTTTTCTTTTTTGACAACACACCTGCAAAATGCACTGTTGTGGGACATGTTTAAAAGGAAGTACAATATGGGACCTTTAATAGTAGTTGTACAGTATTATAGGCAAGTAAGGGACATTGTGATTGTCATGCATTTGGAAGGGAATCATGCAACTACTAGTTTTATAGATGCATAATGACTTATTAAATGATTCCATTTTCCTGTTATTCCAAATCCAGCGAACTTATGAAGTCTTTATGTGGTGTTTTTTATGGACCCACATTCAGCCCACATCAAGCAGTTCTTTCCTCTTGGTTTTCTCTCTTCCGTTCAGTGTCGCCTGGTAAAAAGCAGACTCAGTATTTGTTGTCATGTTTGTGTATCTATGAATGTGTGTGTTTTGTCTGTGCAGGCCTGCGGTCCCCAGTACGGCTACATGTGTGGTCAACAACAATACATCTCGGGGGTTTGCGCCAACGTCAGCTCGTCCTTCCAGGTCCTCAACTCGTTGGCGCCAGGCGTGCAAGGTACGCTGCCCCGAAGCTTCGCTCATTCACAAGTCCGGGATATAAGATTAGCATCAGCAGTAACAACCCGGACATCAATTCCCCAAAGTGAAGAAGATTAGAGTGTTCATTTTAAATGTAAACGTGCATGCACCACCCTTCTGGTTCACTTAATGACTAAGTTCACAGAACAGACCTCAAAGACCAATATAAGACTCCAATGTAGGCTCTTAGATATTTCTGCTATTAACAAAATACTTACTAATAATGCTATTTCCCAATGTCTTTCTTAAATGCATTTCTTTGGGTTTAATGTCCTGTAACAAATTATACTCGTGGATAAGGGGCCCGATTGTGTGAGCCTAAACATATTAAATCATCAAAATCAGGACTTGATCATATCTGGATGAGGAGAACTGGATGTAAATTGGAATTTGGTCAGTGTGAGTGCAATGTTAAATTATTTATTTTAATCATAGGCTATAATTGTAATCATATATTTACCTTATGAGCTGAATATAAGACGACACCTGATTTTCAAGACAACACAAATGTAATGTTCAATCAATCAATCAAAGTTTATTTATATAGCCATAAATAACAATCAACCTAATGGGATACAATGAGAGACCTTGGAGGTGACCGCAGATGTGCGGACCTGGTCCCCCAGGCCCCTAACGACCAGTGCAATGGATTTCGAGTGGATCTAGTCAATAGTGTGAGAGTCCAGTCCATAGTGGGGCCAGCAGGACATCATCAAGTGGAGACAAGTCAGCAGCGCAGAGACGTCCCCAACTGATGCACAGATGAGTGGTCCACCTCGAGTCCCACCTTTGAACAGCTAGCGCTTCATCTATGGTCACCTAATAACCTCTCCACGCAGGAGAGGAGAGCAGAGCAGAAAAGAGACGGCAGATCAACTGGTCTAAAAAGGGGGTCTATTTAAAGGCTAGAGCTGAGATTGGCACCAGCGCCCCCCCGCGACCCCAAAGGGAATAAGTGGTAGGAAATGGATGGATGGAAGTATACAAATGAGTTTTAAGATGGGACTTAAATGCTTCTACTGAGGTAGCTTCTCTAACTGTTACCGGGAGGTCATTCTAGAGCAGTGGTCCCCAACCTTTTTGTATCAGCGGACCGGTCAACGCTTAATAATTTGTCCCGCGGCCCGGGGGAGGGGGGGATCCTTTTATTTTTTATTTTTTTATTTTTTTTTTGTGATGAAAAAGGGACGTTTTTGTCATGAAAAGGGGAGGTTTGTGTGGTTGGTGCACTAATTGTAAGTGTATATTGTGTTTTTTATGTTGATTTTATAAAAAAAAAAAAATATATATATATATATATATATATATATATATTTATATATATATATATATATATATATATATATATATATATATATATATATATGTCTCGATTGGATGGTAGAGCGCAATATGTAGGTGTGGGAAAAATCACAAGAATACTTCATCTCTACAGATTTTTGATGATTGAGGAAACCCCTCATGAAACAGTTCTGTAGAGATGAAGTAGTCTTGTGATTTTTCCCACACCTACATATATATATATATATATATATATGTCTCGATTGGATGGTAGAGCGCAATATGTAGGTGTGGGAAAAATCACAAGAATACTTCATCTCTACAGATTTTTGATGATTGAGGAAACCCCTCATGAAACAGTTCTGTAGAGATGAAGTAGTCTTGTGATTTTTCCCACACCTACATATATATATATATTTATATATATATATATATATATATATATATATATATATATATATATATATATATATATATATATATATATATATAATATATATGTATATATATATATATATATATATATATATATATATATATATATATATATATATGTATATATATATATATATATATATATATATATATAATATATATGTGTATATATATACATATATATATATATATATATATATATATATATATATATATATATATATATATATATATTTTTTTTTTTTTTTTTTTTTTTTTAAATAAAAATTAATAAAAAATTCTTCTGCGGCCCGGTACCAATCGGGCCACGACCCGGTACCGGGCCACGACCCGGTGGTTGGGGACCACTGTTCTAGAGTACTGGAGCCCGAATAAAAAAACGCTCCGTAGCCCGCAGACTTTTTTTGGGCTCTGGGAATCACTATTTAGCGGGACATATGGTACAATACAATCATCAAGATCGGATGGAGCTTGACTGTTTAGTATTTTATTTTAAAGTCGCATCCTTAAGTGCCCAGGAAGCCAGTGCAGGAGAGCGAGTATAGGCGTAATATGATCAAACTTTCTTGTTCTTGATGTTCACACTCCATGCCAATTCCCATTTTCTTGCCCATTGGTGACATGCATCTGATTTTTGCATGTCAATATAAACATTCGGAATTTTTGAAATCCGACCCAGGTCTCTTTCGTATGTGGATATAAATTTGATCATTTATCTGATGCGACTACAGTCTGAACAATCGGGTCACATTTATCATCAAAAAAGCAATGAGCGTTATAATAATTGTTTTGCCTAAATAGATGATCGCCAAAAGAAATGGTGAACGAAAGACAAAAAACAAGCTAAATGACGTTATTGCATCAATGTCCTACTACTCCTGGCTCCAACTGCTCGCCCACAGATGTCAGATGCCAAAGAAAATGTCCCACAAACTAGGAATGCCAAAATTAGTTCCCTCTTCCTTCCTACGCCAAATAATTATGTAAAGGAAATGTTGACTCTGGTTGAACAAAATCCATGAAATTGCCGCAACGGCGGCAAAACTAAGACTTACTAGAATTGTATCCACATTTACTTCTTTAAATGTGTGACGTCATTTACGTTTGTTTTCCGTTCACAATAAACAAATAAGTCACATATTTGTTTTGTTCATGTGGACAACTATATAAAAAGATTGGATTTAACACAACATCTGAATTGAGCATCATACATCGCAGTGGGAATGTAGCCAAAATCAGAAACAAAAAAAGACACAATTATCAGTAGGTAACTATAGAATATTATATTACATTTCTCTCTTTGTAGTGGCTGCATCTCTGCAGCTCACTTTAGTATGCGTGAGTGACAGGAAGAAATGCTCTGACTCGGACAGGGCACAGCCTATTGCACATATAATTTTCCAGACCCCGGATATGAGACAACCTGTCCATTTAGGGCTGATTTCTCAGAAAATATTTGTCTTATATCCAGGCCTGGGTGCGGATAGACAGACATCTGGGTCTGGGTTCAAACCAGGATCTGCATGTTTGTTGTTATATGTATAATCCTATCAGAAATACAGTATGGATGTTTCCCAAATATAAGATAGGCGCCAGCGCCCCCCGCGACCCCGAAAGGGAATAAGCGGTAGAAAATGGATGGATGGATGGAAAACAGGTCGATTCAGTGGAATGATTGAATTTTAAACAATTGATCTTACGTTAGGGTGAGAAGCTCTGTCATCCAGGAGGAACTCAAAGTAAAGCTGCTGCTCCTCCACATCGAGAGGAGCCAGATGAGGTGGTTCGGGCATCTAGTCAGGATGCCACCCGAACGGCTCCCGAGGGAGGTGTTTAGGGCACGCCCAACCGGTAGGAGGCCATGGGGAAGACCAAGGACACGTTGGGAAGACTATGTCTCCCGGCTGGCCTGGGAACGCCTCGGGATCCCCCGGGACGAGCTAGACGAAGTGGCTGGGGAGAGGGAAGCCTGGGCTTCCCTGCTTAGGCTGCTGCCCTCGCGACCCGACCTCGGATAAGCGGAAGAAGATGGATGCATGGATGGATGGATGGATGGATGGATGGATGGATGGATGGATGGATGGATGATCTTACGTTTCATCCCTAGTGCCAGTGTGTGGTGTGATGTATAAAAAATCTCTCCAGCAGCAATAATGGCTTTCGACATAATGGAAAGTCTCCAAATGTTAAGTCCTCGCATTGCAATCATCCATCCATCCATTTTCTACCGCTTATTCCCTTTGGGGTTGCGGGGGGCGCGGGTGCTTATCTCAGCTACAATCGGGCGGAAGGCGGGTTACGTCTTGGACAAGTCGCCACCTCATCACAGGCATTGCAATCATTCATAAACTAAATATTAATATATTTTGTTAGACTGTGTTATACATGTATTTTCTGCATGATTACAATTCATGTTTTTAATCTCAAAATTTCCACTGATTTCCTTATTATTGTCAGTGCAGAAAACTAGCATGAAGCTGCCACTATAGACGTTTCCTGTCTGCTTAGTGCGTAAGCCGACTTACCAATTTTTGTGCAGTGCCCCAAGTCCTGAGTGTACGAAATGCATATGTCATAGAAACCAGATGAGGCAGTGTCTAAAATGTCCTCATTAAGTGCGGAAGCGAGTGTTTCCTGTCTGCTTCAGTGCGCAAACATGTCAGCACCATTTTACATTATCACTTTCTTCACTTTAGATTTTAGAGCCTATGTAATGTATTAATGTACGTGTGACATAGTTATTCTGGCTAATCGGACTATAAATACAGAAAAATCCTACTAAGAACACTGTACTACCCTCAATCACCACACACACTGAATCAGTATGAATTGAATACCATTGTTTTTCACAGAAGACACACCCTGCTTTTGTTAAAAAAAAACAACAAAACTTGTATTTTAATGCTCTGCCGAATGAATGAATGTGACGACCAAGATCAAGGATTTTATACATACAAGCCCAAAAAGTAGACTTTTAGTCCACAAAATGTGATCAGACTTTTAAATCAAAGTACTGTGTATAAGACCTTTACCTGGAAGATAATAGATGCATCTTAAAAGGTAAGACCCCAAATTTTAGTTTTACTTTCCAAACCTAAATGACTTAGAAGTTTTCCATAAAATTTTTTACGAAAGTGAATTATTCTCTCTTTGTCTAATCCTCTTAATTAGAAGCCTGTATTAACATGAATGAGAACCAGTCAAATCATACCTTTTTTAAATCAGATGCATCTCACTTGTGAGGAAGCACGGTGGCAGATTGATTATACAGATATGGTGTTGTTTCTACTCGGCAAGTATGCCCGACGCGCCTCCTACAGCACCTTGGGTCAGCTGCAGGGTCATCAGCCGGGGACCACCGCTCATTGGAGTTTCGCTCTCTTTAACCCCGGAACGCCTCCTGGTGGTGGAGCGGTGGAAGGGACGTCTCCCTGCCACCCACTGCAGCCGACCCATTTTATTGCCTCGACGCCCAGTACTTATCCCTTCTCCTCAGCCACAACCAGAAGCTTCCCTTTTCGGCTTCCTCAGCAAGAGCCTTGGTTTCCCTTTGGAGCTTAGCCCCAGTCGTTCCCACATCTCGGAGCAGCCTTGTTGTTGACATACCGACGAAGCCCAGACAGCCTACTTCGACAGGGTAGATGGTAGTGGCCCAGCCTGCCTCTCTGCACTCAGCAGCCAGATCTGCATACTTGGCTACTCTGCACTCGTAGGCTACCTGGATTCCCTCCTCCCAGTGGAGGGTGAGCTCTATCAGCATGGCAGACTTGGTAGCAGCAGACCAGAGCACGATGTTTGGGCGCAGTTAAGTGGTGGTGATCTCACGGGGGAATTGGAGCTGTTTGCCGATGTCGGCCCTCATACTCCAGTCCCTTGCCAGAGAGACACTTGTTAGTGCTCTTGTCTCACAGGTCCTGGGTTCGATTCCCGGGCTCTGGGTCTTTCTGTATGGAGTTTGCATGTTCTCTCTGGGTATTCCAGCTTCCTCCCATCGCCAAAGACAGGCTTCTGGGGATAAGCTAATTGCAACACTAAATTGTGTGATTGTTAGTGTGAATGTTGTCAGTCTATTTGTGTTTGCCCTGCGATGAGGTGCTGACTTGTCCAGGTTGCAACCCGCCTTCCGCTCGAGTGCAGCTGAGATTGGCTCCAGCCCCCACGCGACCCTGAAAGGGACAAGTGGTAGAAAAAGGATGGATGGATAGATGGATAATCACACTGCTGACTTCAGTTTAATGATGATTTATCACAAGTTACAACTTGCTTGCATCATTAGAATGATGCAAGCAAGTATTACCTTTTGATTAATCATTGATAAACTGAAGTCAGTTTAAGTCGGTCTCGTGTTTTTGACACTCGGGTTAAAAGTCGAACCGATCATCACCATCGGATTCGGCTCCGATGATTGGGGAGGATGCCGGAAAGTCCTGGTAAGCCCAAACGTATAGTGAAGGTCTGCTAAGAACGTCTTTTGTGTCTCCCGTCAGAGGGAGACACAACTACGGGAGAACTTTAAACATATTACGAAACAGGCGCTGGATATTGAGTCTGAGTGGACCATGTTCCTTGCTCTATTGCCAAGGCAGCCAATCCAAACTGTGAGGGCCTGCCGTGGCGGTTATCTCAAAACATGCTGGTGGACACCAACGGTGAGGGATGCCATCAAGCTGGCTCATGGAAGCCCAGGAGCAGGGACAGGTACCGACAGGCCAAACTGTGTGCGGCTTTGGCGGTGGCTGAGGCAAAAACTCGGACATGGAAGAAGTTGGGAGTAGCCATGGAGAACAACTTCCAGACGATTTCGAAGTGATTCTGGACCACCATCCGCCACCTCAGGAGGGGAAAACTGCACTGTCAACACAGTGTATAGTGGGGACAGTGTGCTGCTGACGTTGACTGAGGATGTTGTGGATTGGTGAAATGAATACTTCAAAGACCTCTCAATCCCACCTACACGTTTTCCAAGTAGTGCCTGGGGACTTTGCGGCAAGCTCTCCTATTTCTGGGACTGATGTTGCCGAGGTAGTTCAGAAGCTCCTCGGTAGCAGATCCACCCAGAGTTATTTAGGCTTTGGATGTTGTGGGGCTATCATGGGTGATAAGACTCTTCAGCATTTCCTGGACATCGGGAGTGGTGCCTCTGGATTGGCAGACCGGGATGGTGGTTCCTCTATTTAAAAATGTGAACCGGAGAGTGTTCCAATTATCGTGGGATAACACACCTATTCAAGTGTACTGGAGAGGAGGGTATGTCGGATAGTCAAACCTCGGGTTTCGGAGAAGCAGTTTGGTTTTCGTCCCGGTCTTGAAACTGTGGACCACCTCTATACTCCCGGCAGGATCCTTGAGGGTGCATGGACGTTTGCCCAAAAATGTGTTTTGTGGACTTGGAGAAGGCA
Organism: Nerophis ophidion; assembly: GCF_033978795.1. Taxonomy (NCBI): domain Eukaryota; kingdom Metazoa; phylum Chordata; class Actinopteri; order Syngnathiformes; family Syngnathidae; genus Nerophis; species Nerophis ophidion. Next base: position 23,442,932 of record NC_084627.1, read on the forward strand.
TTCGACCATGTCCCTCGGGAAGTCCTGTGGGGAGTACATACCCCAGTGTATGGGGTATTGGACCGCCTGATTGTGGTGGTCTGCCCATGTCTGATCAGTGTCAGAGCTTGGTCCGCATTTCTGGCAGTAAGTCATACCCGTTTCCAGTGAGGGTTGTCTTTGGTCACCGATTCCATCCATCCATCCATCCATCATCTTCCGCTTATCCGAGGTCGGGTCGCGGGGGCAGCAGCCTAAGCAGGGAAGCCCAGACTTCCCTATCTCCAGCCACTTCGTCTAGCTCTTCCCGGGGGATCCCGAGGCGTTCCCAGGCCAGCCGGGAGACATAGTCTTTCCAACGTGTCCTGGGTCTTCCCCGTGGCCTCCTACCAGCTGGACGTGCCCTAAACACATCCCTAGGGAGGCGTTCGGGTGGCATCCTGACCAGATGCCCGAACCACCTCATCTGGCTCCTCTCGATGTGGAGGAGCAGCGGCTTTACGTTGAGCTCCTCCCGGATGGCAGAGCTTCTCACCCTATCTCTAAGGGAGAGCCCCGCCACCCGGCGGAGGAAACTCATTTCAGCCGCTTGTACCCGTGATCTTATCCTTTCAGTCATGACCCAAAGCTCATGACCATAGGTGAGGATGGGAACGTAGATCGACCGGTAAATTGAGAGCTTTGCCTTCCGGCTCAGCTCCTTCTTCACCACAACGGATCGATACAACGTCCGCATTACTGAAGACGCCGCACCGATCCGCCTGTCGATCTCACGATCCACTCTTCCCCCACTCGTGAACAAGACTCCTAGGTACTTGAACTCCTCCACTTGGGGCAGGGTCTCCTCCCCAACCCGGAGATGGCACTCCACCCTTTTCCGGGCGAGAACCATGGACTCGGACTTGGAGGTGCTGATTCTCATTCCGGTCGCTTCACACTCGGCTGCGAACCGATCCAGTGAGAGCTGAAGATCCCGGCCAGATGAAGCCATCAGGACTACATCATCTGCAAAAAGCAGAGACCTAATCCCGTGGCCACCAAACCGGAACCCCTCAACGCCTTGACTGCGCCTAGAAATTCTGTCCATAAAAGTTATGAACAGAATCGGTGACAAAGGACAGCCTTGGCGGAGTCCAACCTTCACTGGAAACGTGTCCGACTTACTGCCAGCAATGCGGACCAAGCTCTGACACTGATCATACAGGGAGCGGACTGCCACAATAAGACATTCCGATACCCCATACTCTCTGAGCACTCCCCACAGGACTTCCCGAGGGACACGGTCGAATGCCTTCTTCAAGTCCACAAAGCACATGTAGACTGGTTGGGCAAACTCCCATGCACCCTCAAGAACCCTGCCGAGAGTATAGAGCTGGTCCACAGTTCCACGACCAGGACGAAAACCACACTGTTCCTCCTGAATCCGAGGTTCGACTATCCGGCGAAGCCTCCTCTCCAGTACACCTGAATAAACCTTACCGGGAAGGCTGAGGAGTGTGATCCCACGATAGTTGGAACACACCCTCCGGTCCCCCTTCTTAAAGAGAGGGACCACCACCCCGGTCTGCCAATCCAGAGGTACCGCCCCCGATGTCCACGCGATGCTGCAGAGTCTTGTCAACCAAGACAGCCCCACAGCATCCAGAGCCTTAAGGAACTCCGGGCGGATTTCACCGATTCTGTTGACATTTTTTGGGACAGAATTTCTAGGCACAGTCAAGAGGTCGAAACGATCCGGTTTGGTGGCTGCAGGATTAGGTCTCTGCATTTTGCGGATGATCAGTTCCTGCTGGTTTCATCTGACAAGGATCTTCAGCTCTCACTGAATCGTGAATTGGTTCGCGGCTTTGTGTGAAGTGACTTGGTTGAAAATCAGCACTTCCAAGTCCGAGTCCATGGTTCTTGTCTGGAAAAAGGTGGCGTGCCATCTCCAGGTTGGGGAGGAGATCATTCCCCAGGTGGAGGATTTCAATTACCTCAGAGTCTTGTTCACAAGTGAAGGAAGAGTGGATCGCGAGATCGACTGGTGGATCGGTGCAGTGATGCAGACCCTCTATCGGTCCGTCCTGGTGAAGGAGCTAAGCCAAAAGGAAAAACTCTCGATTTACCTGTCAAGCTACCTCCCTATCTTCATGAGCTTTGGGTTATGACTGAAAGGGGCTCTGTCTTAGAGAGAGGGTAAGACGCTCTGTCATTCGGGACAAGCTCAAAGTAAAGCCACTGCTTCTCTGCCACATTGAGGGGAGCCAGATGAGGTGGTTCAGGCATCTGGTCAGAATTCCCCCTGAATGCCTTCCTGTAGAGGTGTTTAGGGCACATATGACAGGTAGAAGACCGTGGGGTCTTCCAGCTAGCCTGGGAACACCTCGAGATCCTCCAGGAAGAGTTGGACAAAGTAGCTGGGGAAAGGGAAATCTGGGTTTCTCTGCTTAGGCTGCTGCCCCCGCGACCCGACTTTGGATAAGCGAAAGACGATGGACTGATGGATTGAATGCATGCCATAGATATGATCAAAACATGGTAACAGTTTTATCTAAAGTCCAGTCAGGGTATATTTTGAAATAAAATCATATCATCTTTGCACTGATTTATGCATTAATCTCATCACTGACCAACCTCCCGTTAGGAAATCATCTGCAGTTACGGTAAAAGAACATGTACAGTCAAAATAAATGGTGTGATTAATCTGTGTATATACGTACATGATTAATGCGATCATCTTTTGTGATTATTAGTTAACTCGTTATTTTCAAACAAAACCTCCAAAGTTTGTATCCTGTCTTCAATCTCACCGCACGTCCCTGCTCTAAAATCAGAAAAATATGTGAGTGTTCAATCTCAACCCCCTCGTTCTGTGTTGGTGCTGCTCACACATAACACGGCAAAATACCGGTGTCAATGCATTGATGCATATTGGTCTTTAGTCAAATCTCTAACTTTTTCAATCCAGACTGTGCAAAGGAGCTGGACATTGTGATCGTCCTGGACGGATCCAACAGCATCTATCCCTGGACCAGCATCATCGACTTTCTCATCCGCTTCATTGAGAACATTCAGATCGGACCTAACCTCTCACAGGTCAGTTTCCCTAATGACTAAGATGTTTTTCAACTATTGTTTTTCACTTGTGGGTTATTATTAGAGATGTCCGATAATGGCTTTTTTGCCGATATCTGATATTCCGATATTGTCCAACTCTTAATTACCAATACTGATATCAACCAATACCGATATATACAGTTGTGTAATTAACACATTATTGTGCCTAATTTTGTTGTGATGCCCCGCTGGATGCATTAAACAATGTAACAAGGTTTTCCAAACTAAATCACCTCAAGTTATGGAAAAAAATGCTTACATGACACTGCCATATTTATTTTTGAAGTCCCAAAGTGCATTTTTTTTTTTTAACATGCCTCAAAACAACAGCTTGGAATTTGGGACATGCTCTTCCTGAGAGAGCATGAGGAGGTTGAGGTGGGCGGGGTTGGGTGGACGGTGTTGAGGTGGGGGGGCAGGAGGTAGCGGGGAGGGAGTGTTGTATATTGTAGCGTCACGGAAAAGTTAGTGCTGCAAGGGGGTTCTGGATATTTGTTCTGTTGTGTTTATGTTGTGTTACGGTGCGGATGTTGTCCCAAAATGTGTTTGCAATTCTTGTTTGGTGTGGGTTCACAGTGTGGCGCATATTTGTAACAGTGTTAAAGTTGTTTATACTGCCACCCTCAGTGTGACCTGTATGGCTGTTGACCAAGTATGCTTTGCATTCACTTGTGTGTGTGAAAAGCCGTAGATATTATGTGACTGGGCCAGCACACAAAGGCAGTGCCTTTAAGGTTTATTGGCGCTCTGTACTTGTCCCTACGTCCGTGTACACAACGGCGTTTTAAAAAGTCATACATTTTACTTTTTTAAAAACCGATACTGATAAATTAGAAACCGATACCGCTAATTTCTGATATTACATTTTATAGCATTTATCGGACGATAATTTTGGCAGGCCGATATTATCGGACATCTCTAGTTAGTATGCCATAAAACAGGGGTGTCAAACTCATGTTCAACAAGGGCCACATTACAGTTGTGGCTGCTCTCAGTGGGCTGCTTGTGACAATGTATATATATATGAACTATAATGTAAAATTGGATTTGATTAATAACATTTTTTACGTAGAAATTGGTAGACAACCTACGTGCTTTTGAAATCATAAGTCAGGGCACAGATATTTTATTCTCAACAAAAATTTTTTGAATATATGTTAATAACCCAGGTGTGTTGCAACTTTTTCCAACAAGACCACATACATTTTGATATATTTTTTTTGTAAAAAATATTAAATGCTAAAATCAGATTTAAAGAAGTGTCAGCTTTGTGTTATCGGTTAAATGTACTACTATAAATTATAACAAAGGTAAAAAAACAACAACAGTTCAAATAAAATAAGATAAATCAAAAAGACATAATGTAATTGAGAAAAAGTTCCAATTTTGACGCTAATAACTATAATAATACTAATATAATGTCTTTAAATACTGGATGTAATATGTCCTTTTTTGTCTTTTAATTTTTTTTTTACAAAAAGAAGTCACAATCACAACGTTTCAGTATCAGACACTTGCTCAAAGAAGTTTGGACATGCCTGAAATAGTATCAAATGTTTAGCTTTTGTCACATTACATCACAATTTGTTGCACTTTTTTTTTTTTTTACATTTTTACTGTATTTTTATCCAACGTTATGCTGCGGGTCTCATCTTGGACCCCAGTGTGTTTATATAGTGTTTTTTTTGCACGGTCAGATAATTTCTCAAGTTTAAAAGACATGCAATTTTAGGCAGTACATGCAATTTTTCTGTCAGAATTAAAAAAACAAATACGGTTAGTAAGAAAGATGAAATGCTTTATTGATACACATCATTTCCAGGCTTTGAATGTGGCGGGCCAAATTTGGCCCCTCGGGCCTTGAGTTTGACGCATGTGCAACAGAACAAGCAGCAAGTGAATTGCTCTCATAATATTAGCACTTGCAACTAGTACCGTATTTTTTGGACTATGAGTCGCAGTTTTTTTCCTAGTTTGGCCGGGGGTGCGACTTATACTCAGGAGCAGAGGTGGGTAGAGTAGCCAGAAGGTGTACTCAAGTAAGAGTACTGTTACTTTAGAGATTTATTAATCAAGTAAAAGTAAGGAGTAGTCATCCAAATATTTACTTGAGAAAAAGGAAAAAGTATGTTGTGAAAAAACTACTCAAGTACTGAGTAACTGATGAGTAACCTGTTTGTTTAATGATTACGGCAACAAATAATGCACAAAAACATAAAAATAGCAATGAGCAAATTCATAGCCAGGAACATCTCTTAAGCAACTAAAACAATAATATATATTAAATAATAATACATTAAATTAAAAAAAATAAGGCAAATTGAGCCACAATAACTTAACAGCACCATAGGCTCAGTAGGCATTCATCGATTGATTGATTCACTGAAACTTGTATTAGTAGATTGCACAGTACAGTACATATTCTGTACAATTGACCACTAAATGGTAACACCCCAATAAGATTTTCAACGTTAATCAATTACTTAATAAATGACCAAGTCATATATATATATATATACACAGTATATAATTTATAGTTATTTATTTTGCCGTTTTTGTTGACATGTTAAAGGTGTTTTAATGAATATACATGCATGTTCAACATATAGATTCCTATCTTTCATGAAGACAAGAATATAAGTTGGTGTATTACCTGATTGTGATGACTTGCATTGATTGGAATCAGACAGTATAGTGCTAATAACGTCTAAGTTTTCAAATGGAGGAGAAAAAAAGCATCTTATTTGTCCAGCTTCCATATTCGTTTTTATACACTTTACGAGAAATACATTGGCGGCAAACTCCGTAGCTTGCCCGCTTGTTTGCGCTGGCTTTCGGAGACTCTTATTTTGGTAGCGCAGGCGCGATGGAGCGGCACTTTTATTGTGAAGACAGGAACTGTGCGATCAGTCTTTAGGCTTTTGACGGGAAGTACAGTTGAAATAAAAAGTGTCTTTTTTCCTTTACACTTTTGATTGATTGATTGATTGAAACTTTTATTAGTAGATTGCACAGTACAGTACATATTCCGTACAATTGACCACTAAATGGTAACACCCCAATAGGTTTTTCAACTTTTTTAGGTCGGATTCGACGTGTGACAGTCACGTGACCGCCTGGCTCTGTTTGATTGGTCCAACGTCACCAGTGACTGCATTTGATTGGTGAAACGCAGGCATGCGTAGTTCCTACTTTGAATGCGTGTCTGACAAAATCAAAACAAACAAAGTGTGCACTAACAGATCGATAAAAAAAAAAAGTAGCAAGTAACGAGCTGATTGTAGATAAATGGAGCGGAGTAAAAGTAGCGTTTCTTCTCTATAAATATATTCAAAAAAAGTAAAAGTATGTTGCATAAAAACTACTCTTAGAAATACAATTTATCCCAAAAGTTACTCAAGTAGATGTAACGGAGTAAATGTAGCGCGTTACAACCCACCTCTGCTCAGGAGCGACTTATGTAGGAAATTATCAACACATTACCAAAAAATATCAAATAATATTATTTGCCTCATTCACGTAAGAGACTAGACGTATAAGATTTCATGGGATTTAGTGATTAGGAGTGAAAGATTGTTTGGTAAACGTATAACATGTTCTATATGTTACAGTTATTTGAATGACTCTTACCATAATATGTCACGTTAACATACCAGGCACCTTCTCAGTTGGTTATTTATGCGTCATATAACGTACACTTATTCAGCCTGTTGTTCACTATTCTTTATTTTTTTTAAATTGCCTTTCAAATGTCTATTCTTGGCGTTGGGTTTTATCAAATAAATTTCCCCCAAAATTGGGACTTTTATTCCAGTGCGACTTATATATGTTTTTTTTCTTCTTTATTATGCATTTTTCTGCAGGTGCGACTTATACTCCGGAGCGACTTATACTCCGGAAAATACGGTAGTAAGAATATCCCTAAAATGTGTATCCATTTACTACAGCTTGTATATATTTCCATATTTACCAGTGTTTTTTATGGCTGCATCGATCTGCCCGGTAGCATGTGGACTTTTCCAAAGGGGAAACTCTGGAAAATAAGTCACATCTTCCATGGCCGCTTCAGTCTTTTAAAAAAAGCCCCACCCGAGTCAACCACATCCTCGGTAGAAGACGAAGAAAGGGGAAAAAGTAGCTCACGTTTACCAGAACAACCGTGTGCTTTCCAGGTGGGCATCGTGTCCTACGGAGAGACCGTCACCCACCGTGTCAATCTGAGCCAGTTCGACAACACCCCCGCTCTGCTGGACTTCGTCAAGGAACTTCCTCAGCAGACCGGCTTCAAAACAATGACTTTCTTGGGCATTGACACTGCCAGGTACTCCACATTCGCCACGCCACTGAGTTTGAATGTGCAGCCCAAAAATTTATGTTGGATCATTGCGGTCGCGCATGAGTCAGAAGCCCGTAATTCAAATTGAACTTGGCAATCAAAGTCTTAAAAGAAAACAAGCACACCCGCGCTCGTTGTAATCATAGCAACTTGTGTGAAAGCATGCATGCACTTCCCCTCGCTTAGGACGGAAGCCTTCATGCCGGAGAGAGGGGCACGGCCTGGTGTGAAGAAAGTGATGGTGATCGTGACGGACGGCGAGTCACATGACTTCCATAACCTCAAATCGGTCATTGGCGATTGCGAGGAGGATGGCATCGAGAGGTTTGGCATCGCTGTACGTTGAAGTAATGTTATTTATTGTATTATCCTTACCTTAACAGCTACAGTGGGGCAAAACAGGATTTAATCAGCCACCGATTGTGCAAGTTCTCTCACTTAAAATAATGACAGAGGTCTGTAATTTTCATCATAGGTACACTTCAACTGTGAGAGACAGAATTTAAAAAAAAAATCCAGGAATTCACATTGTAGGAATTTTAAAGAATTTATTTGTAAATTATGGTGGAAAATAAGTATTTGGTCAACCATTCAAAGCTCACTGATGGAAGGAGGTTTTGGCTCAAAATCTCACGATACATGGCCCCATTCATTCTTTCCTTAACACGGATCAATCGTCCTGTCCCCTTAGCAGAAAAACAGCCCCAAAGCATGATGTTTCTACCTCCATGCTTCACAGTAGGTGTGGTGTTCTTGGGATGCAACTCAGTATTCTTCTTCCTCCAAACACAACGTGTTGAGTTTATACCAAAATGGATACATGGATTGGGAGAATGTCATGTGGTCAGATGAAACCAAAATAGAACTAACAATTACAAAGCAACTGAGAAGACATACAAATACAGTACTTAGACCCAATAAAATAAAAACAATAACAAGAGCAGTTGATCAAATTAAAATTTCCCAGAAAAGGTCATTTCCTTTTTTTTTTGTAGAATTTTCACAATCATACCGTGAAAGTTAAAGCTAGCAGCTAGTTAGCCTGGCCTAGCTGAGCCGACTTGTGGGAAACACGATGTTTTGTCATACATAATGAATATGTATCATTTATAATTGTGATTTCAATACTGATTAAAACAAATATTTTTATATTTTTGGCTATAATTCTTTTTTGTGGATAGGCTGACTCTCACTGTTATGACAAACCTACCATAAAAGGGAGTAAAGGGTAACATTCCAAAATAAACAGGGGCTCAAAATATTATTTTCCCGTAAGATGATTGACCTTGTTTTCGAGAATTTTCATAATTATACTGCTAAAGTGAAGTTAGCAGGAAGTTAGCTTAGCCTAGCTTAAGCTAGGCATAATTTAACCGACCTGCTGGGAACACAGTTTTACTTAAAATCTGGAAGAATAGTGATTATTAATTATTTTAATATCGATCAAAAATATTTGTGATTTAATTTTGGCCAGGAATGTGCAGCCCTAATTTTTTTTATTGCTTTTTGTGGATGCCATGAGATTCTCCAATCAAGCCTACCATAGCTTATCCCACGTTTTGTTTTCATTTTACCTAATGAACTCATTAAATTTATTTGTTAATCGTGACTTCAAAATTTATAGAAATAATTATGAATATTTTTTGGGCCATTATCGTGCAGCCCTAATGTATTTTATTTCTTTTTGTAAATGATAGCAGTTACTTTGCATAGCTTAGCTTTGAAGACTTAAAGACTTCAAAGTCTTTGAGCAACTAAACCAAAACATTTAGTTTTACTTAGATAAAGCCTAAAAATAGGTTATAAGTTAATCATCTTTTATTTTTTTAATTTTATTTTTACCCCTAACTGAGCCTGACTAGGTATTTTCTGCCAATTTAATTGTTTAATCCTCTGCTGAAATCTCAACGTTCATGCTGGTTTGTCTTTTCAGGTTTTGGGAGACTATAACCGACAGAACAAGACTGCTGAAGAAATGCAGAAGTTTATAAACGAGATTGCGTCCATTTCCAGTCAGCCTTTACGAGATCATTTCTTCAACGTGTCAGATGAGGTGGCACTGTTAACAATCGTGGATGCGCTGGGAAGCAAGATTTTTGCCCTGGAAGGTAATCAAACACACATACATACTTGCTACGAATGACGAATTAATGTAAATTTAATAGTACCTTAATATTTAACAAGGTTTTTTTTTTAGTTGTAATTCACAAAATCCGCCAGGAGGTAGAAGAGCAGCTACTCTCTGAAATGGTGCTTTATTCCATTGGTGTGCTAAAATATTTGACAAAATGACAAAATGATGACTAAGATTGTGGTCATTTACGCCTTTTTTACGCTTTAACTTTTCCTTTTGCAGCCACGACTGGGAATTTCACCTCCTCCTTTGACATGGAAATGTCCCAAGCTGGTTTTAGTGTCCATGCTTCCAAAGTAAGTCCAACTATTTATCGTCACAAGAATACACAAACACGACTAAGGGGTTGCAACAGTCTGTATGTGCTTTAAAAAAGGCAGTAAATCTACCCCACAGGGGGGTCGGTTTTCACAAAGAGAATTTGGACAGCTGATGATGCGGTCCGTTACGGTTGGTCACATGGTTTCAATTCTCGCTGGTAATACAGATGTACAGCGCCAACTTTCAGCACTTTAACTTATTGAGTTACTCAATCACTCTAATATGTACAATATGTGCAATTTAAACTACTTTACAACCAAATATATATATTTTTTTTTACTCTGAAAAATAAAATAAATCGTTGTTGTATCCATGTTTTACCACAAGTTTCTTTGATAAAGCGAATCATTATTTAATACAGGGCTAGGTTGCTAACTCAACAACAGCTCTTGAACGCATCATAATTCCCTCAATTCCCCCCAAAAACGGATGAACTCTCTGGACTATAAAGACAATATAACTAGAGATGTCCGATAATGGATTTTTTGCCAATATCCGATATTGTCCAACTCTTAATTACAGATTCAGATACCGATATATACAGTCGTGGAATTAACACATTATTATGCTTAATTTTGTTGTGATGCCCCGCTGGATGCATTAAACAATATAACAAGGTTTTCCAAGATAAATCAACAAAAAATGCCAACATGGCACTGCCCTATTTATTACTGAAGTCACAAAGTGCATTATTTTTTTCAACATGCCTCAAAACAGCAGCTTGGAATTTGGGACATGCTCTCTCTGAGAGAGCATGAGGAGGTTCAGGTGGGCGGGAAAGGTGGGGGTGTAGGGGGGGGGGGGTATATTGTAGTGTCCCGGAAGAGTTAGTGCTGCAAGGGAAAGGGGTTCTGGGTATTGGTTCTGTTGTGTTTATGTTGTGTTACGGTGCGGATGTTCTCCCAAAATGTGTTTGTCAATTCTTGTTTGGTGTGGGTTCACAGTGTGGCGCATATTTGTAACAGTGTTAAAGTTGTTTATAAGGCCACCCTCAGTGTGACCTGTGTGGCTGTTGACCAAGTATGCTTGCATTCACTTGTGTGTGTGAATAGCCATGGATATTGTGCGACTGGACCGGCACACAAAGGCAGTGCCTTTAAAGTTTACTGGCGCTGTGTACTTCTCCCTACGTCCATGTACCACTCTGTACAGCGGCGTTTATTAAAAAGTCATAAATTTTACTTTTTGAAGCCTATACCAATAATTATGAAACCGATAATTTCCGATATTTCATTTTAAAGCGTTTATCGGCCAATTATATTGGCAGTCTGATATTATCGGACATCTCTAAATATAACATATGTCCATAAACGTGGATGCATATGCAAAAGTGCAATATATTTATCTGTACAGTAATCTATCTGAACTTTCTTTTGTAAATGCAAACACTCTGCACCTGCACTACCACAAGCTATTGCAAGGAAATTGCGTTCTTATCTGAACTGTAAAGTTCAAATTTGAATGACAATAAAGGAAGTCTAAGGCCCCGTTTACACTAAGCCGGTTACACTAAGGTTATCCAGGCTAAATCCCACTTAACCTTATCATTGTCCACATACACACACAATGGTCGTTTAAGACCCCCCAGCCCCCTCCATCAGCCGGCGCAACGCGACCTAATACGCATGCGTGGACAATGCGGACATCATAGTCACTTCTATTGTTGCTTTGTGTGCAAGTTCTTAAATGTAACTTATCTGAACAATATCCAGTGTTGTGGTATTTCAATTAACTGAAATCCAGTGTGCTGTGGGGGCCTGTTGTAGTGAATCACACCTGAGCCCTCATCCATCCATTTGCTACCGCGTGTCTCTTTTGGGATCGCTGGAGCCTATCTCAGCTGCATTCGGGCGGAAGGCGGGTACACCCTGAACAAGTCGCCACCTCGTCACAGGGCCAACACAGATAGAAAGACAACATTCACACTCACATTCACACACTAGGGCCCATTTAGTGTTGCCAATCAACCTATCCCCAGGTGCATGTCTTTGGAGGTGGGAGGAAGCCGGAGTACCCGGAGGGAACCCACGCAGTCACGGGGAGGACATGCAAACTCCACACAGAAAGATTCCGAGCCTGGGATTAAATTCAGGATTACTCAGAACCTTCGTATAAATTAATAAAATCTTTATTGGACACCAAAGTAAAGAACATTTGCCAACACTCAATCTCAGGATCTAGATATCTGGTCAGGACACTCCTCACACTTTTGCCTCCACCTTCATTGTTCAATCCTTTTTGATTACTTTATACACTCTGGACCTAGACGTTGAATCCACGACATACATGGCGGACAATAACTGATACAATCTGATTTGCCAGTCCAAAAGCATTTGTCGTCCTTCAACAGCCAGGTAATACAAAGCACACGCTAACTTTTTTATCGCATCCACGGGAGCCCGCATTCTCGTTGACTGTTCTTCGACAAATGAACAAAGTTTTTCGGTAAGTAGAATCACAGTTGACCTGGATATTCGAAAGTTCTCTTGTCCTCTGAGAAGTGTTGTATCCCAAATGGCTGCAATCGCTTTCTAGCTCTTAAAGGGGAACATTATCACAATTTCAAAAGGGTTTAAAAGAAATAAAAATCAGTTCCCAGTGGCATGTTGTATTTTTTGAAGTTTTTTTATTTTTATTTTACCGGTCTCCGAATATCCCTAAAATAAGCTTTAAAGTGCTTGATTTTCGCTATTTGCGATGCTACTATCCATTTCCCTGTGACGTCATACAGTGCTGCCAATGTAAACAAACAATGGTGAATAGCACAGCAAGATATAGCGACATTAGCTCGGATTCAGACTCGGATTTCAGCGGTTTAAGCGATTCAACAGATTACGCATGTATTGAAACGGATGGTGGGAGTATGAAAGTATTGAAGAAGAAACTGAAGCTATTTAGCGAATAGCTATTGACGCTATTCAGAGCCATAGCATGGCCAAATAGCTGCGTTAGCATCGCCGGTAAAGTGTGCGGACCAAACGATCAGGACTTTCGCATCTTGTGACACTGGAGCAACTTAAATCCGTCAATTGGTAAGTGTTTTTTTCGCATCCACATAGGTGGAATGAAACGTAATACAGTTGCAAATGCATCTGCAGGTTATCCATACAGCTCTGTGCCATGTCTGCTTTAGCACCACCGGTAAATAGCATGTTAGCATCGATTAGCTGGCAGTCAACATCAACAAAACTCACCTTTGTGATTTCTGTGACTTTATCGTTACAAATGCATCTGCAGGTTATCCATACATCTCTGTGCCATGTCTGCTTTAGCACCGCCGGTAAATAGCATGTTAGCGCCGATTAGCGTAGCATGTTAGCATCGATTAGCTGGCAGTCACGCCGCGACCAAATATGTCTGATTAGCACATAAGTTAACATCAACAAAACTCATCTTTGTGATTTTGTTGACTTTATCGTTGCAAATGCATCTGCAGGTTATCCATACATCTCTGTGTCGTGTCTGTCATCGCCGGTAAAATGTGGAGCCACTTTGGTACATTCAATGGGGGTCTGGCGGCAGACACTTTCGCATCTTTGGGCCAGTGGTGCAACTTGAATCCCTCCCTGTTGGTGTTGTTACACCCTCCGACAACACACCGACAAGGCATGATGTCTCCAAGGTTCCAAAAAATAGTTGAAAAAACGGAAAATAACAGAGCTGAGATCCAATATTTACAATGGGTTGAAAATTAAAATGGCGGCTGTATTACCTCGGCGACGTCACATTCTGACGTCATCCCCTCCAGAGCGATAAACAGAAAGGTGTTTAATTCGCCAAAATTCACCCATTTAGAGTTCGGAAATCGGTTAAAAAAATATATGGTCTTTTTTCTGCACCATCAATGGTTGGGGACCTCTGTCTTAAGGTATTCATGTGTGATTTCCACAAGCGTATGTACAAGAAGGAGAAACACGGGAATGTCTGGATGACTCGCCTTCATATTTCCAGTGGTTAGCTCCGAGTTACGAAACCGCTTTACTATGACGCTGGCTGTGGCGCGTTCTTTCTGGCGTCACTTCCTGTGTGGGGCGCAGTCTTTCTGCCGTCACTTCCTCTCCGAACTCAGTTTGTAAACGATCAATGAGTCCATACAAAGCTAAGAGCTGGCAATTCAAGAAATACACGACGCACTTACCTGTGTAAAAATTTGTCCGAGAAGGGGACCCTTAAATGCTGGTTTAGTGTGACTGAAACGGGGCTTAGGCTAAATAATTATTCGCTTAAGGCTTAGTGTAGACATAGCTTAAGTCTAAGTCTAACTGCCAATTTCATTTACAAGAATCGGGGTTCCTAACCTTTTTAACTTCGGGGCCCACCTTTTCCACTATAAAGGGGCTCCGGGCCCACTTAAATATTAATACTGATTTAATAATCTGACTCCTGATTTTAATCACATTTAATATTTATATCTAACCTACTAACAGTTTACAACCTTGTCAAATAAAATGAAAGCATGTGCTAATCACAAAAAAACATAATCACGGGTTAGGCCAGGCTGATTACAAACATATTCAGCAAATATACTGAAATAAAAAGGGACTTAAAATAATGAAAAATACATTTATAAACAATAACGCAGTGCTAAAATACATTTATTCTAGCTAAATAAATATTAATATATATGTTTCCGCGATAAACTGTCAATAAAATTAAAGTGCAAATGAAGTTACAGCTTCACCCCTTTAGTCATAATTTTTGCGCTTAAGAAACGTTTCTATGACTTAAGCTCCTGACTTCTTCTGTTTGTTTGATATTGTCATTACTGCCACAAGTGGTGGAAAAGTGCATTACAACTAAGTACTGCTGCGGCCCCTATGGAGGACACAGCTGAGAAACACACATTTTTTGGTGGCCCTCTAGTGGGAACTTGTGGCCCGATGGTTCAGAAACACTGTACTAGAGTACACACGCATAATTTATTGAATATTACAAAAACATTGGCCGCTAGGCAGACTTAAAATTGGCAGACATTGCATTGGCCTACAGCAGGGGTCGGCAACCTTAACCACTCAAAGAGCCATTTTGACCCGTTTCACAAAATAAAGAAAACTATGGGAGCCACAAGACTCTTTCGAAATTTAAAATGAAATAACACAGCGTACACAGTTTTATTTTGCTTTGTGCTATGTAATAACCAGGGATCTCAGACACACGATCCGCACCTTAATATAAAAATTTAATATTAGTGCAAGTTTTATTTAAATGTCGCTTTTCAACATTACATTTGCCGACCATTTCAATTTTTTCGGGAGACTATCGAGTTTCACAGTTACCTTTGTCTCGGCTGTTTGCTGGTTTTCACTCAAACAAAAATAATAAGGGCTTGCAATGGTGACAATGCATTTAACGCCTTCCACAACCATAACAAAGAGCTTCCTAGGTCGTTTGCATATTGTAGATGGCTTCTGCAGACACACACAAGCAACTGCAAGGCATACTTACTCAACAGTCATACAGGTTACATTGGGGGTTGTGATATGAAAAACTTTAACACGCTTACTAATTTGTGCCACACTGCGAACCCACACCAAACAAGAATGACAAACATATTTCAGGAGAACATCCGCACTGTCACACAACATAAATGCAACAAAACAAATTCCCAGAATCCTAAGGAAATCCCTACTCTTCCAGGGGCCAATATACATCCACACTAGCACCAAACCCCGGCCACCTCAACCGACACACGGAGGGGTGGGGGTGGTAGTGGGGGCTGTATAATGGAGCCCGGAATAGGTATGATGCATAGGATTCAGGGTATTTGTTATGTTGCGTTTATGATGTGTTACAGTGCGGATGTTCTCCCGAAATGTGTTTGTCATTCTTGTTTGGTGTGGGTTCACAGTGTGGCGCATATTAGTAAGAGCGCTAAAGTTGTTTATATCACAACCCTCAGTGTAACCTATATGGCTGTTAAACAACTATGCCTTGCAGTCGCTTGTGCGTTGAGGCAGCAGCCGCACGCTAGATGTGGCCGGCCGGCACTCAGATATAGTAATAAAGCGGACACTACGACATTGTCGAGAGGACGCTGAAGGCATTGCCTTCACGGCACGGCTTTAATACTGTTGTCTGGGTGAAAATATGTTAATTTTATTTTGGGTAGAATCCTGCGAAAGGCAATGAAATATTGAAAAATTCCCGGAATAATGGGGGGGTCGGCAAGTGTGCAGCTAAGCCGCATCAGAGTGTTCCAAGAGCCGCATGCGGCTCTGGAGCCGCGGGTTGCCGACTCCTGGCCTACACCATGAGTTGTTTACTATTATGGATGAGTGCATTTTACATTTCACATTTACCAATTAGGGAAAGTAATTCATGTGTTTGCTTTTTCTTTCTTTCATATATCTGGTGTATGCAGTTGAGAGATGTTTCATGAAAGAAGAGTGTGTGCCTGTAAAAAAAAGTTGTACATGTTGCCAAGTGAAGCATCATGCCAATAAAGACGCAAAAGGACAGAGAGAGTTGACACACTAAGGAAAATGTTTTCATCTATAAGGATTATGTGTTCAATTTATTTGAACACATGTAAAAGGCAACTGACCTTTTGCTTAGCCACATTGCCGAAATGCAGAAATGCCAAATGCAAAATGCCAAATGCAAAATGCAAAATGCAGGCCAATCACAGAGCAGCACGGAACATCTCTGCCCCGCCCACGGACACTTTCCCGATGGCGCTTTATACGATTTGAGAATACTTTTTTTATTGACCATTGATTGTGCAAACATGCAATCATACATTCGTATACATATGCAGTTAATACACAGAAGAAACATAAAACCAATGCTTTTTTTCCCATTTAGAACAACATAAACAAAACACAAAGATGAAAGGTGCAATAAGACATTCTAAGATTAAAAAAACAAAACGTTTAATTCTTGTATTTTGTATTGACAAAATACAACCATGCCCGTAACTACTATTGAGGACACCAATATCATGTCCTCTGTATTTTTTAAGTGACAAAAAGAAGATGATATGACTGACTGCAAATCTGTGTAAGATATTGTGTACGCTGTACATCACCATGCCGTAGATCAGGGGTGTCAAAGTCTAGGGCCGTGGGCAAAATACAGTCTGCAAATGAATGAGCTATGGCCCCCAAGGTTCAAAGTTTATTCGTCACATGCAGAGTAACCACAGTGAAATTCTTTTTTCCATGCTCTTTAGATATTGCGTATAGTGGGATCCAAACACTAGTTGCAGAATCTAATACACTAAATAAAAAAAATTTAATAGCTCTGATGTACATTAATTACAAGACAATAAGTTGCTCAATAAGTCACAGTAGTTATGGTCGAAGTATCTGCACAAGTAGAAGTACAGTAGTCAAATACAGTACCAGTGCAAGATCAAATAGTATAGCAGTATGTACAGTATAGGAAGCAACAAATATTAAGTTGTCTACAGTTCTTTGGCAGTTGAGTAGTGACAGTAGTATGAACAAAGGAAATGGAACAGTATGACTTCTTTCTACTCTTGTTATTACATTATTTTTTACATTATTTACAGTCATTGAATGAAGAGTGGGCTTCACGGTAGTCCTCACAATACGAAGGTCCTGCAGTCCTGGGTTCAATTCCAGGCTCGGGACCTTTCTGTGTGGAGTTTGCATGTTCTCCCCGTGACTGCGTGGGTTCCCTCCGCGTACTCCGGCTTCCTCCCACCTCCAAAGACATGCACCTGGGGATAGGTTGATTGGCAACACTAAATTGGCCCTAGAGTGTGAATGTGAGTGTGAATGTTGTCTATCTGTGTTGGCCCTGCGATGAGGTGGCGACTTGTCCAAGGTGTACCCCGCTTTCCGCCCGATTGTAGCTGAAATAGGCACCCCCGCAACCCCAAAAGGGAATAAGCGGTAGGAAATGAATGGATGGATGAATAAAGAGTATTGTAGTCCGGTAATTACAGTGGTAAGTAAAGTGATTCTTGTGCGTGCGGTTTTGTGCAATTGTGATAAGTATTAATCAGCGATGCAGTAGAGCAGTCTGATGGCTTGGGGATAGAAGCTCCTCCTGAGTCTCTTCATGTTGGCCATGAGAGTCCAGTAGCACTGCAGCAGTGAGAAGAGGCAGTTGGTTGGGTGGATGATATTTGATTAGTTTTAGAACCGGCCTGCAGGCCACAGCCGCCTGCTGTTGTTTTGCATGCACCTATACTCCATTAGTGTTGGCGCTCTAAATTTTCAAAATGGGACCCCATCAAGTCATAAAAATGGGGTTCCACAGTAAAAATTTTTTGGTCCCACTTTTTTGAACCGTTTGAAAACAAATGAGAAATGTATTCATTATCCTGTTATATCTCACATTCTATTTTGTGTTGTAGAAAAAGATTGTCATAAACGTTATTTAATTAATGAAAAAAATAATACAAGAGAAAACAATTTTTTATGCAGCTGAGATGGGCACCAGCGCCTCCCGCGACCACTAAGGGAATAAGCGGTAGAAAATGGATGGATGAATGGGATGTTAATGTATTCATTTATATTCAGTTATTCACTTTCTTCTTTCCTTCATGGATCCAAACTTTACCACTGCCGGTATTATATTCTATATTTTTATTGTAATATTTTCAGAACATTTTCTGAAAGTAAGACAAAGAAAACAATCTGAAGTTTTCTTTATTTTTTAGTTTTAATGCCATGATTTTAATAGTCTGGCCCACGTGTGCACAGATTTTCCTCCAGGCGGCCCCTGAGCTAATATGAGTTTGACACCCCTGCGGTAGATCGTCCTATCTCAATATACGATCTTTGGTCAAGCATGGCCCGCTACAATTTCAGAATGAAATCCACTTTTACTTTAAACATGATCTAAACATTATACTGACAAACACTAATGTTGGACCTTACTTACAAACAAAAGGGCAAAAAAACCACCCTTTTCAGACAGAGAACCTCTGATCTTAACAATGCTCTATGATTCCTTACTAAGTCAGTCACGGCATTTAAACAAGGCTTAAGATTGTGCACAAGATCATAACACTGACTGACTATTTTAATCACAAACCATTTGAAATATTTGCACGTGGTTTAGTTGTCTTAAGTGTTGACTCAACCAATGAACTCCGACGTTATCTCGGGTTCTTTTTCCACTCTTCTGTTATTCTCATTGGTCAAGTGGCGCTTCCAGACACAAGACTGTCTTGTGTCTTTTTTGTCAGGGCTACACGCCAATAGCGTGCAGTTTGATTATTGTGAGCGCTCAACACGAAACGGTTTGCAAAATGGAGGAATTTGAATCCGGCCGTTGGTTGAAGAGAGCAACAAACAACAACATGCTTTCTGTATTCATTCATTAGGTGTTTCCTGTAACAACATAGTCTCGGTGGTGTGTCTTGTATTGCTTCTGTCATTATTTATCACTTCCCAAATCCTGTGTAGACACTGAAACGGATTGGTTCTTCTAGTTAATGCCTGAGGTCTGGTTTGAACAGTCACGGCTAATAGAGGCATCATGACACAGAACAAGTATGAATGTTTCCACATCTCTTCCTCTTAGATAAACACTCTTTCCTCTATCTATTTAGAGTTGCAGGGAAGGAATATACAGTACTAATATGTCAACGTGTCACCTGGAACGGACTGAGCAAAGAACTCAATCAATGTACCATTATGATACCATGAATTGATTTTGACCCCGACTTTAACTGAAGTTTGCCAATGGTCATCAGGATGATCCAGAGGAGTCATTGGAAAAAGTCACGTGGTCTGATGAGACCAAAATAGAACTTTTTGGTATAAACTCCACTCGCCGGGTTTGGAGGAAAAAGAAGGATGAGTATCATCCCAAAAACACCATCCCTACAGTGAATCATGGGGGTGGAAATATGCTCTGGGTTGTGCTTTTCAGCAAAGTGGACAGGATGTCTGCTATGTATTAAGGAGAGGATGAACGGGGCCATGAATTGTGAGATTTTGGCCAAAAAACTCCTTCCCCCAGTCAGAGCATTGAAGATGGTTCGTGGCTGGGTCTTCCAACATGAAGCACTCAGCCAGGATAACCAAGGAGTGGCTCCATACCAAGCATATCTACGTTCTGGAGTGACCTAGCCAGTCTCCAGATCTAAATCCAATAGAAAATCTTTGGAGGGAGCTGAAACTTTGGGTTGCCCGGCGACAGCCCCGAAACCTGACAGATCGAGAGAAGATTTGTGAGGAGTGGGCCAAAATCCCTTTTGCCTTGTGTTCAAACCTGGTGAAGAACTAGAGGAAACGTTTGACCTCTGTAGTTGCAAACAAAGGCTTCTGCACTAAATATTAACACTGATGTTCTCATGTGTGCAAATACATATGAAACCCAGTAACATACAAATAAATCATTAAAAAAATCATACAATGTGATTTCCGGATTTTTCTTTTTAGATTATGTTTCTAACGGTGGAAATACGTCTATGAGGAACATTTCAGACTTGCAAAATTACAGGGTGTGCAAATACTTGTGGACCTCAATATATATATATATATATATATATATATATATATATATATATATATATATAAATTTTAACTTCCCGTGGGCCGGATTTTGGATGCTGGCGGGCCGAATCCGACATGAGAGCATGAAGGAAATACAAGTGGCTACTTTGTTAGGTGTAGTTGAAATACAATACAATAAATACATAACATGCAACATAAAGGATACAGTAACAATTATTTCAGAGACATATCTGTTCTCAAAACGCTCTTAATCTCCTGTACTTTTTGTGCATTTTGTATTAAATTTTTAACATTTCTTTTTTTATTTTATTAATAATTCCTCTTTTTTTCTATTCCATCCATTTATGTTTATTAAACATTCTTTCCTTCTTTCACTCTTTCTTTCTTTTTTTCTTTCATTTGGTTCTTTCTTGGGATGTCGTGGCGCAGTGGTAGAGTGGCAGTGCGCAACCCGAGGGTCCCTGGTTCAATCCCCACCTAGTACCAACCTCGTCACGTCCGTTGTGTCCTGAGCAAGACACTTCACCCTTGCTCCTGATGGGTGCTGGTTAGCACCTTGCATGGCAGCTCCCTCCATCAGTGTGTGAATGTGTGTGTGAATGGGTAAATGTGGAAGTAGTGTCAAAGCGCTTTGAGTACCTTGAAGGTAGAAAAGCGCTATACAAGTACAACCCATGATTTATTTATTATTTAATATTTCTTTCTTTCTTTCTTTCTTTCTTTCTTTTTTCTTTCTTTCTTTCTTTCTTTCTTTCTTTCTTCCTTTCCTTCTTTCTTTCTTTCTTTCTTTCTTTCTTTCAAGAAAATGGTCATGAGAGACATTAAAGAAAGGGGTAGGATTAACCCTAACCCGAACTCGTCCGACTGCTTTTCACACATATTGAATCGTGCAGCTGTAAACATAAAATGCGCTTTAGTGTAATTTTCTATTGATATGTTCAATGCTGCGCGACTTTTACAGTTTTCCGCCATACTACAATGGCACCTCAACTTAAGAGAGTTTTGAGTTAAGAGCTGTCTCTCTGCTAATTGTTATACTTTAAGTTGCAATCAAAACTTAGTTGACGGAATAAATGTCACAGTGAACCCTGTAAGATCCACCTCAAACATTTATTCTTACTCGACATAACCCACTATTGTTCTCTGTTTGACTAATTTCACTCGATCAAGCCTTGCTTAACTTTCCACACTAGAAAAATAATTAAACGAGTGTTTGGTTCCAGCTGATTTCGGAAAGGAAGAAAGTGAATTGAATTGATTAACGTTGACCCCGACTTAAACAGGTTGAAAAACTAATTTGGGTGTTACCATTTAGTGGTCAATTGTACGGAATATGTACTGTACTGTGCGATCTACTAATAAAAGTTTCAATGAATCAATCACTCAATGTAAAAGGCAACATTGATTTGAGATAAAAGCTCCGTCACACAACCAATTAGGCCTTTAAGTTGACGTATGACTGTGTTTTCTACCAATGTTGTTCATGATGTAGTTCTCCACAGGACGGCATGCTGCTGGGAGCTGTGGGAGCGTACGACTGGAATGGAACTGTCATAATGCACACCGATGGAGGAACAATCTATCCAGAGAAGAACCACTTCTTCAACCCCAAAACTGAAGCCGGGTACGAAAGACTGGCTGGTTATTTAGGTGAGTTGAAACGACACAAAACTACTATACAGAGATTTTTTTTTTTTTACGCGTCTTGTGTTTACCTTTCTTCAGAATGATTAGAGGGTAACACTTTAGTATGGGGAACATATTCTAGGTAACAAAGACTTATTTAACCCTTGTGTAATGTTTATATTGTTGTTACTCAGCCATTGTTTGTGGGTCTGATGGACTCGTTGCATTTTTTGGCTTTTAATGCCTCACAATCAAACACTTTTATGTTAAATTACTGAACAGATTTTTATTGGGATAAGGTATACACCTGTTCAGTATTTTAACAAAAAAGTGTTTAAAACTCCTGTATTTTTTATTAAATTTTTAACACTTCTTTTTATTTTATTATTAATTCCCCCTTTTTTCTATTCCATCCATTTATTTTTTATGAAACTTTCTTCCTTTCTTTCTTTCTTTCTTTCTTTCTTTCTTTCTTTCTTTCTTTCTTTCTTTCTTTCTTTCTTTCTTTCTCCCTATTAGAAAATGGTCATGAGAGACATTAAAGAATAAATATCTGTTCAATAATTTAACATAAACGTATTTGATTGTGAGGCATTAAAAGCCACAAAATGCAACGGGTCCATCAGACCCACAAACGCTGGCTGAGTAACAACAATATGAACGTTGCACGGAAAATTTCTCTGCCAGTTTCTGCATCCCACAGGGATTCTTCTTTTGTGTTTCTGCACCCGCGGTTCCCGCATAAGTTTGCAATATTGTTTGTAAACACTGTTTGCTATCATTTTCTCGCACTTTTGACCTTCTAGTGTTCTGTGTACCTACACTCTATTCTCCCCCTGTCTAGGCCTGCTGTGCGTGTGTGTGTGTGTGTGTGTGTGTGTGTGTGTGTGTGTGTGTGTGTGTGTGTGTGTGTGTGTGTGTGTGTGTGTGTGTGTGCGTGTGTGTGTGTGTGTGTGTGTGTGTGTGTGTGTTTGCGTGTGGAACATCAATTTCCACACTTCTATTAGCCCCAGGTCCAGTGGACCCAGACATCTTGTATGTAATAGAAATGTGTAAGGGGGTGTAGGGTGTGTGGTCCTTAAATATGTGTTCTGATATATGTTCTTCACAAAAAATCAGCCAAAGTCAGTGAGTCTCAGTTTGAAAAATTTATTAATTGTATAATTTTTCTTTTATAAAAAAAATTAAAACGGGTCCCACGGACCCAAACAGCACACAAGAACACTATGGGAATATATTGTAAGTAACAAAGACTTAATTTAGAGTTATTTGGTTAGGGTTACGGTTAGGGTTAGGGTTATGCAGAATGAGGCATTAATAAGTACTTAATAATGACTAATTAAGAGCCAATATGTTACTAGTTTGCATGTTAATAAGTAACTAATTAATGGTAAATATGTTCCTCATACTAAAGCATTACCGAATAGAGAATCTGTCTTTTTTCACTTGTACAGCATCTACTTTTGGCTGCAGATGTCTTGCTCTTGTCTCTGTGCACATAAATAATATACAACATCTTCTCTAGCCGTCTCGATGCCTTTTATGGGCCTTGCAGCAACCCAAGCATCTTAATATCGACTTATTTAATCATCCTGTCGTTATGAAGAACACACTCCGCTTCTATACCGGTCTACTGTAAACTCAGCTGTTGGCACACGCTCTCACCTCCATGCCTTTGTCTGCGGCGTGTGCCTTCCTTTCTGCCCTTTCTTGTCATTGCATTGTCCAGCTGGTCGGGTTTTAAAAGCCAGACGTAAACATTTGTCAGAAGAAGCCTTCGGAAAGAAATGTTTTTCTCCCCTACCGTGACAAGAGATGTGTATGCTTGTTTGCGTAGGTTATGACGTCCAATCAGCGTCCACCCCCGATGGCGTGCTGTACATCACGGGGGCGCCACGTTACAACCACACGGGTCGTGTTGTTATCTATCGGCTGGAGGACAAAGACGTCGTTGTCTCGCAGACGTTGAGAGGAGAGCAAGTGAGTATGTTCACTGGAGAGTGGGCTTGATGGTTCTAATAGGAAATACTGTTGCTTTCATATTGACTGGCCAGCGTCTAGCAGCCTTATACAGTGGGGCAAAAAAGTATTTAGTCAGCCACCGATTGTGCAAGTTCTCCCACTTAAAATGATGACAGAGGTCTGTAAATTTCATCATAGGTACACTTCAACTGTGAGAGACAGAATGTGAAAAAAAATCCAGGAACTCACATTGTAGGAATTTTAAATAATTTATTTGTAAATTATGGTGGAAAATAAGTATTTGGTCAACCATTCAAAGCTCTCACAGATGGAAGGAGGTTTTGGCTCAAAATCTCACGATACATGGCCCCATTCATTCTTTCCTTAACACGGATCAATCGTGTTAAGGTTGATCCGTTCTATTTTGGTTTCATCTAACCACATGACATTCTCCCAATCCTCTGCTGTATCATCCATGTATCCATTTTGGTATAAACTCAACTCGTCGAGTTTGGAGGAAGAAGAATACTGAGTTGCATCCCAAAAACACCATACCTACTGTGAAGCATGGGGGTGGACACATCATGCTTTGGGGTTGTTTTTATGCTAAGGGGACAGGACGATTGATCCGTGTTAAGGAAAGAATGAATGGGGCCATGTATCGTGGGATTTTGAGCCAAAACCTCCTTCCATCAGTAAGAGCTTTGAATGGTTGACCAAATACTTATTTTCCACCATAATTTACAAATAAATTCTTTAAAATTCCTACAATGTGAATTCCTGATTTTTTTTTCATATTCTGTCTTTCACAGTTGAAGTGTACCTATGATGAAAATTACAGACCTCTGTCATCATTTTAAGTGGGAGAACTTGCACAATCGGTGGCTGAGTAAATAATTGTTTGCCCCTCTGTATACCTCACTGGACAAAATCCCCCTCTTATCTGAGTAATAATACAATTAATACTAGTTATATTTGCTTGTAAAGAGCGGAAAAACCTGCCAATGGAACAAGTCAAAATTGTCTTGGTAAGATTTTTTGAAATAAGAGATTATATTTAAGCTTTAAAAACTTTGGTGATATTTAAATGAGCACTAAAAAGTTATTATTGGCCATACTTACTAGGATTGTGAAATTTGTGTCTTATGACACACTTGTGAAGCTCAGAAGTTGTATTTTTTTCCCCTCAGAAGATCTATTCTATGTTAGCTACCTCTCTTTGTTTATAATGTATTTTTTCTGCTGGCCTTTTTTTTACTGCAGCTGTTAAATATACTGTAATATTCCATCCATCCATTTTCTACCGCTTATTCCCTTTCGGGGTCGCGGGGGACGCTGGCGCCTATCTCAGCTACAATCGGGCGGAAGGCAGGGTACACCCTGGACAAGTCGCCACCTCATCGCAGGGCCAACACAGATAGACAGACAACATTCACACTCACATTCACACACTAGGGCCAATTTAGTGTAATATTGTACATGGTAATTGGGATTTGTTATACATTGTATATACTATATAAAATATAATATAATATTGTATATATTTTACACTGCATATATAATATGTGAATATTACATATATCTTATATTTTTTAAATTGTTTGTCTACTTAATACCTGCATTATCCTTTCCATCCTTACCCTTTCCATCCTTTGAAACTGAGCTACTGTGTGGAACCATTTCCCTTGGGACTCAATAAAGTTTGTCCAAGTCTAAAACAATTGCTTATGCCTCACTGAAAAACAATACTATTCCTATAAACTTGTATTAAGTTTGTTTAGATAATTTGACAGGAAATATATACTTGGTGAGATTGAGAGTTTTTCCAGTGCTCTGGTCTGAAGAACACCAAATACTTTTTTCTCATAAGAAACCATGTAAATCCAAATAATCTGTTCCAGACACCCAAATCATATAAACACAAAACACATTTTATAGAGAAAACATATTTAAAGTATCTCCATCCTGACCATGGGACTGATTTTGGGGCCAATATAGGCCTTTTTCAACTGATCTTTACTGCAGATGTGTCCAAGTGTTTACACAGCTGAAGATTTTACTCATGTAAAAGATTGATTTTAAAAGGGATGCAAGACACAATTACATTTTTGGATTCCATATTACACACATGCAGGAGTTGCATGAATTTCAGGAGGGTATGTGTCTTGCTAGAGCAAACTAGCCACATCTTCTATCCCCTGGCGAAGCGTCTTCTAAGATACTTCTAATCCTATACCAAGTTTCTTCCATATACCATTATCACTGGAGGACTCGAGGAAAAGTAATCGCTAAGCATGCGACACACACCCACCTAGCAGAATGACAAAAAAAGCTAATCGAAGGGATGATCAATCCAGATGTCGACACTATCGATACCATGAATTGATTAACGTGGACGCCAACTTAAACAAGTTGAAAAACTTATTCGGGTGTTACCATTTAGTGGTCAATTGTACGGAATATGTGCTGTACTGTGCAATCTACTAATAAAAGTTTCAATCAACCAATACCTAGGGTAGTGTCAGTGTATAAACAATACTTAACTGATTAAATCAACATTTTTTATAGTTCTTGTCATTATTTTTTTAAATGGGGTCGTCTTTGTTATTGTTTCTCTGGATACAGGAAGTCTTTGAAGGCAAAACCCCATAGTCAAAGTACCAATGATTGTCACACACACACTAGGTGTGGCGAAATAATTCTCTGCATTTGACCCATCCCATTGATCACCCCCTGGGAGGTGAGGGGAGCAGTGAGCAGCAGCGGTGGCCGCGCCCGGGAATCATTTTTGGTGATTTAACCCCCAATTCCAACCCTTGATGCTGAATGCCAAGCAGGGAGGTAATGGGTCCCATTTTTATAGTCTTTGGTATGACTCGGCCGGGGTTTGAACTCACAACCTACCCATCTCAGGGCGGACACTAACCACAAGGCCACAATAGGAGTTTTTGCTTTTGTTTAATTATCGTGCACTAACCACTTTATTTTGTTGATGAAAAAAATAATGTAGCATTCAATACCACACATTCATTACATTATCGGATTTACGAAAATACCATAACATTGTAGATTTAATAAGATAAGCTTTATAAAATATGTTATTTTGTTTGCGGTAATTTCATGCATTTTTACTACTACATTCTATTGTAAAGTATCGAATAAGGACATGAAATGGGATCGGGATTGTAGGCCAAAATTGTTGATCAGAACATCACTAAGATTTATAATTTTACATACAGAAAACAATGTGAAATCTAGGTAAATATTAAATGAAATGGATGAATTAACATTTAACATCACTTTAACCGTTATTAAAGACTCTTGTTTACGTAGACGACGATGAGAAAAAAGGGGAAAGAAGAGCCAAAACTTCTTTGTTTTTAATCCAAGTACTGGCGCTTGTACAAACCCTGTTTCCATGTGAGTTGGGAAATTGTGTTAGATGTAAATATAAACGGAATACAATGATTTGCAAATCATTTGCAACCCATATTCAGTTGAATATGCTACAAAGACAACTATTTGATGTTCAAACTGATAAACTTTTTTTTGCAAATAATCATTAACTTTAGAATTTGATGCCAGCAACACGTGACAAAGAAGTTGGGAAAGGTGGCAATAAATACTGATAAAGTTGAGGAATGCTCATTAAACACTTATATGGAGCATCCCACAGGTGTGCAGGCTAATTGGGAGCAGTTGGGTGCAATGATTGGGTATTAAAGCAGCTTTCATGAAATGCTAAGTAATTATAAAACAACATTTCTCAAAGTGAAAGAGATTTAGGGATTTCAACATCTACGGTCCATAATATCATCAAAAGGTTCAGAGAATCTGGACAAATCACTCCACGTAAGCGGCATGGCTAGAAACCAACATTGAATGACCGTGACCTTTGATCCCTCAGACGGCACTGTATCAAAAATCGACGTCAATCGCTAAAGCAGTGGTTCTCAACCTTTTTTCAGTGATGTACCCCCTGTGAACATTTTTCTATTCAACTACCCCCTAATCAGAGCAAAGCATTTTTGGTTGAAAAAAAGAGATAAAGACGTAAAATACAGCACTATGTCATCAGTTTCTGAGTTATTAAATTGTATAACAATTTGTAGTGGTCTTTCTTGAACTATTTGGAAAAAGACATAAAAATAACTAAAAACTTGTTGAATAATAACTGATGTTGTTTTTTGATGCGGTACTGCCTGAGGTATCCAAAGTCCATAATATCATCGCTTACGTGCTGTGATTTCTCCAGATTCTCTGAACTTTTTGATGATTTTACGGACCGTAGATGGTAAAATCCCTAAATCCTTTGTACAATCTTACTGAGAAATGTTGTTCTAAAACTGTTCTACAATTTGCTTACAAAGGGGTGACTCTCACCCCATCCTTTGTTTGTGAATTACTTAGCATTTCATGGAAGCTGCTTTTATACCCAATCATTGCATCCAACTGCTCCCAATTAGCCTGCACACCTGTGGGATGTTCCATATAAGTGTTTAATGAGCATTCCTCAACTTTATCAGTATTTTTTACCCCCTTCCCCAACTTCTTTGTCACGTGTTGCTGGCATCAAATTCTAAAGTTAATGATTACTTGCACAAAAAAAAGTCTAGCAGTTTGAACATCAGACATGTTGTCTTTGTAGCATATTCAACTGAATATGGGTTGAAAATCATTTGCAAATCATTGTATTCCGTTTATATTTACATCTAACACAATTTCCCAACTCTGGAAACAGGGTTTTTACCTTTACATGGACCCATGATGGGGTATTTTGCAACCGTATGCAATAAAAAAAGAGGATGCAAAAAAAATGTCCCCAACACTCAAGAGTTACGCAATGTGCTTGAACAGCTCATGGTTGATTAGTCCTGCTTTGACACAAAGAAAGGAGACAGACACAGAGTTAAAAATAATCATAATAGTAATGACAACAGATTAGATTTATACAGCGCCTTCTGTTGTTCAAAGATCTGTGTGTGTTCTATGAACAGATAAATTACCCACACACATACTAACGATGATTAAATGGATTCCCTGACTGGAATCTGCCTTTAGTGTCCCAACCCTTTAAGAAGCACTATCCATTCTTCACAGAGACACCAACACGTGATTTCTTAGTTGTGTATGCGCAATATTTAGCCGTATAGCCACTCCACATTTTAGTTGACAATCATACAAAAAGAGTAAGCATACAAAAGTCGAGGGACCACTGTTTTGATATTTTTGTGGTTTAACTTTAGTACATTTTGTCCTGTCTCTTTTGCAGATCGGGTCGTACTTTGGCAGCGTCTTACAGACTCTCGATGTGGATGGCGACTCTTACACCGATCTCCTCCTGGTCGGCGCTCCGATGTACATGGGCTCTGAAAGAGACGAGCAGGGCCTGGTTTACGTCTACAAGCTGAAGCAGGTACGAATGAATGAATAAGGCTACAATAGCGTCTATAGCAGGGGTGTCAAACTCATTTTAGATCGGGGGCCACATGGAGAAAAATCAACTCCCAAGTGGGCCGGACTGGTGAAATCACGGCACTTAAAAGGGGACATTATCACCAAACCTATGTAAGCGTCAATATATACCTTGATGTTGTAGAAAAAAGACCATATATTTTTTTAACCGATTTCCAAACTCTAAATGGGTGAATTTTGGCGAATTAAACGCCTTTCTATTGTCTATCTCGGAGCGATGATGTCAGAACGTGACGTCACATGGGTAATCAATCCGACATTTTCTCAAACACATTATAAACACAGAGTCTCAGCTCTGTTATTTTCCGTTTTTTCGACTGTTTTCTGTACCTTGGAGACATCATGCCTCGTCGGTGTGTTGTCGGAGGGTGTAACAACACGATCAGGGACGGATTCAAGTTGACTTACGTGGAGTGTGCATCGATTAGAACGGTATGCTAATCGATGCTAACATGCTATTTAGGCTAGCTGTATGTACATTTGTACATACAAATTTAATGCCACAAATTTAATGTACACCCACATTTAATGCCAAACAAACACTTACCAATCGATGGAATTAAGTTGCTCCAGTGTCACAAGATGCGAAAGTCCCGATCGTTTGGTCTGCACATTTTACCGGCTATGCCAAGGCAGACATGCAACAGAGATGTATGGATATCCTGCAGATGCATTTCCAACGATAAAGTCAACGATATCACAAAGGTGAGTTTTGTGGATCTTATTGACTGATGTGCTAATCAGACATATTTGGTCACGGCATGACTGCCAGCTAATCGATGCTAACATGCTATTTAGGCTAGCTGTATGTACATTTGTAGCTATATTTGCATCCAGCCTTTCCCTACACCCACATTTAATGCCAAACAAACACTTACCAATCGATGGATTTAAGTTGCTCCAGTGTCACAAGATGAGAAAGTCCCGATCGTTTGGTATGCACATTTTACCGGCGATGCTAAGGCAGACATGGCAAAGAGATGTAAGGATATCCTGCGACAATCAATCGTTGGTTAGAAGGCGATCGCCGAATAGCGTCAATAGCTATTCGCTCAATAGCTTCAGTTTGTTCTTCAATTTTGTTTTCGCTATCTGCCTCCATACTCCAACCATCGCTTAAACCGCTGAAATCTGAGTCTGAATCCGAGCCAATGTCGCTATATCTTGCTGTGCTAGCCGCCTTGTTGTTTGTATTTGCATCACTGGATGACGTCACAGGAAAATGGACTGTGGCTTCACAGATAGCGAAAATCAGGCACTTTAAAGCCTTTTTTTGGGATATTCCATGATGGTTAAAATTGAAAAAAAAACTTAGAAAAATAAAATAAGCCACTGGGAACTGATTTTTATTGGTTTTAACCCTTCTGAAATTGTGATAATGTTCCCCCTTAAAAATAAAGACAACTTCAGATTGTGTTCTTTGTTTAAAAATAGGACAAGCACATTCTGAAAATGTACAAATCATAATGTTGGGTTTTGCTTACACTTACATGTTGCGGTTACATGGGGCGGTATAGCTTGGTTGGTAAAGTGGCCTTGCTAGCAACTTGAGGGTTCCAGGTTCGATCCCCGCTTCCGCCATCCTAGTCACTGTCGTTGTGTCCTTGGGCAAGACACTTTACCCACCTGCTCCCAGGGCCACCCACACTGGTTTAAATGTAACTGAGATATTGGGTTTCACAATGTAAAGCGCTTTGAATCACTAAAGAAAAAGCGCGATATAAATATAATTCACTTCACTTCACAATAGTATCGCATTGACTATTGTAATTTTCTTTGCCAAATTCCTTTTAAAACCCGTAGAAACCTTGCATTCCAAGCTAAAGCTTTAACAATTTGCACCAGTCCCTCCGTGATCTTGACTATGTTTAAAAATTTAAGAAACATTTGAAAATTTCTCTTTTAGGTAAAGCTTTTAGCTAATTCACCTTTTAACTATCATTTTTAATCCACTTTGTATCCTTTTTATGATGTTGCCCCTGTTGTTTTAATTTAATTGTTGTTTTACTTCACCTATATTTTGTACAGCGCTTTGTGATTTTATCTGTGAAAAGCGCTTTAAAAAATAAAATGCACTTCTATCTTTATTTGTCGTTATTTATACTTTCTGTAAACATTATGTGATAATGTTCTTTAGTCAACCCATTGGTGTTAATTTTCAATCTATCACGATAGAAAAATAATATCAAAATCAAATTACAGGGTGTTATATATGTAAGTTTGGTCATTTTCCTCGACTGGTGCACTAACATCATGTGGTTTATTTTTTTCCCCAATGTAGCATAATCTAAAGATACAAAGAATTGCTGTTGTGACATTCAAAAATTTCGGCTAATTTTTATACTTAGCAAACTCATCCCGCGGGCCGTATAAAACCTGTCGTCCGTACGTTTGACACCCCAGGTCTATAGCAATAATTTGCAAACTGGTACGCAGGCTCCATCTAGTGATACGCCAAAGAATCACTTGATTCAAGTAGAGTGTTTTATTTTCTTACGTTCGAACACAGTGTTACTGTTCAAACTTTTCTCATGTTACAGTGGCCGGCCAAAAATATTAAATATATAGTCGTGGTCAAAGGTTTACATACACTTGTAAAGAACATAATCTCATGGCTGTCTTGAGTTTCCAAAAATTTCTACAACTTTTAATTTTTTTGTGATAGGGTAAATGGTGTCATGACCTGTCACCCGGGTCATGGCATAATTTATGTTTGGGAGTTTTTCCTGTCTTCGTCTGTCTCCTGGTTGCACCCTCTTTCCCTGTTTACAGTCGGTTTCCATGGGCACTGATTCTCCTCACCTGTATGTGTTCAGCATTTAGTGTTCCCACCAGGTGTTTTGGTTAATGACTCCCCTTTATAGTTTCCTGTCACCCAGCATCAGTTGCTGGGTCAATGTTTGTGATAGGAAAAAGTTACCTTCACCCGGTTTTCCTCCTTGCCGTAGTTGTCTTTGTACAGTCTAGTTTTCCTCGTTTTTTTCACTCTTGATGACATTTTGGTTTTGTATTTTTGTCACACTTGCCAACCTTGAGACCTCCGATTTCAGGGGGTGGGGGCGTGGTTGGGGTGGGGGGCGTTGTTCAGAGCGGAGGAATATAATTCACCAACTCGAGTATTTCATATATATTTCATATATATATATATATATATATATATATATATATACATATATATATATATATGTGTGTGTGTGTTTGTATGAAATACTTGACTTTCAGTGAATTCTAGCTATATATATTTATTTTATTAAATATATAAATAAAATAAATAGTTGAATTTCCGATGGCACCTATCAAATACACAGTAATAAAAACACAGTTGTTCTACTAACTGTACTCTGCTTGCTGGTTACTAAAAAAACAAAAACAACACGTACCTTTCACTATTTGAGTAACCTTTGTTCTGTCTTTTGCGTACTGGCGAGCGATCTCCGAATCCGGGAACATATATAACGGATTTGTTGTGGACATCCGCAAATGAGAACGGAATGTTGCTTCCAGCTATCAGCATAGCCATCTTTGTCTCAGCATAAGTTACACCATCGGGTCTCCATTTTGCGAGGTGGCCCATAATACAGAGTTGTGAACGATGCTGCGCTGCGGACGCTTTGTGCTTCGCTGACCGTTTATGGCTGAGTATATCTGTTCAGCCGCCGTGTTCAATGGAGAAGTCCGTTCTACAAAATTTACAGGCAACATACCCCTTCCCCGTTAAACTCTCCTGGATAAACAGAAGTTCTTGTTTCCAATCGTTCTGGAAATTGCAAGCGTATTTCTTCATTTTGCTCATCGACAATGTATTATATTGGGTTGGAGTCAATAACCAGGCGACGTGATGAAGTTACGTCTTTTTTCTGTGGGCTTCAGAACAGACTCCTTAATGCATGTTCCTTGACTGCACTTAAATGTAGAATATATGTAGAATATATTTACATCCTATTCTATTCTATGTACAGTAGATGGCAGTATTGTCCTGTTTAAGAGGGTCACAACATTGCTGAGTCAGGTTCTCATGGAGCTGGAGGGGGCGTGGCCTCCAGCTCCGCCTGAATTTGGGGAGATTTTCAGGAGAAAATTTTTCCCGGGAGGTTTTTGAGAGAGGCGCTGAATTTCGGGAGTCTCCCGGAAAATCCGGAAGGTATGGCAAGTATGATTTTTGTCCTGCCTTTAATTTATTAAAAACTTTAATCTTACCTGCACTCTACTCCTGCTTGTTTCCTGCGATGGTGGGGAACACGGCAATCGCAGCCATGCGACGAAGACGTAGCAATTGGAGCACATACTTGTTTGTCACAAAAAAGTAATTATAAAGTTAAGTTCTTTTATAAAAGTTCTGTGGTCAGATGAAACAAAATTTTTGCGGTTTGGCCACAATACCCAGCAATACGTTTGGAGGAGAAAAAGGGACCAAAACCACCATTCCTACCGTCAAGCATGGTGGTGGTAGTATTATGCTCTGGGCCTGTTTTGCTGCCAATGAAACTGGTGCTTTACAGAGAGGAAATGGGACAACGAAAAAGGAGGATTACCTCCAAATTCTTCAGGACAACCTAAAATCATCAGCCCGGATGTTGGGTCTTGGGCACAGTTGGGTGTTCCAACAGGACAATAACCCCAAACACACATCAAAAGTGGTAAAGGAATGGCTAAATCAGGCTAGAATTAAGGTGTGACAGTCTCTTGCTGTCGTGTGGGTTCTCAGGACCACCAAGGAAGAACATTGTGGCGCATGTTAGACTTTCTTTTATTTTTCAATAATAAAAAAAACTCTACGGGTTGCCTTTCAGCCTTGCCGTGTCCTGCTTCCTCTGCCGCTCCACCTTTTCAGTCGCGTGCGTCTTCGTCTTTGTGTGTCTGTCTCTCACTCTCGTTCAGCATCCTTCTGGCTCCTTCTCTCTCCGTCTCTCTTCCCGGCGCTTACGGCTGCTGCCCTTTTATACAGTGCAAGAGGAGATTCAAATTGTGCCCAGCTGGGCGACCCACGCACCTGATAATATTTGCGGGGTTGATTCCGGCGCGCCCCGCCACGCTGCTTGCTCGCCGCCATCTTGGGCCGGGCTCCGGCGTGCCCTGCCTCGCTGTCTGACTGCCGGCCACGCCTCCTCGCCGCCATCTTGGCGTGCCTTGCCTCGCTGTCAGACTGCCGGCTCGGCCTCTCCACATAAGGTCCCTAAGTCCTGACCAAAAGTGCCTTATTGAAGTGAAACCTGCCAAGGGACATGTAAGCAAATATTAACATTGCTGTATGTATACTTTTGACACAGCAGATTTGCTCACATTTTTAGTAGACCCATAATAAATTCATAAAAGAACCAAACTTCATGTATGTTTTTTGTGACCAACAAGTATGTGCTGCAATCACTCTATCCCCCAAAAATAAGAGTTGTAGAAATGATTGGAAACTCAGGACAGCCATGACATTGTGTTCTTTACAAGTGTTTGTAAAATTTTGAGCACGACTGTACTTGTCAAATAAAACCTCTGAATACTTGGACCTACTGCGCTACTGTATTTTATTGTTGGTCATCATGGTGGAACTTGGAGAGCTTAGTTTTTTTGGTGCTTGGTGATAAAAGTTTGAGAACCATTGGTCTATAGACGACTGTGCACTCACTCCTCATTTCTCCCCGAGCAGGATGGCCAGTTTGAGTACGAGTTCACGTTAAAGCCCATCAACCAGTCGTGCTGCACTGCCCACTCGTCCAGCTGCACTCACAAAAACGAGCCTTGCGGGGCTCGCTTCGGCACGTCCATCGCGGCCGTATTGGATCTCAACCTCGACGGCTTCAACGACGTGGCCATAGGCGCGCCCTTTGAGAATGACCACAAGGGGGGAGTCTACATCTATCACGGGGACAAAAGGTCACTAAAGGAAAAATTTGTGCAGGTGAGTACCAATGCACTGTTTGGAAGGATTGAGACAAGTATGCTTGAATTCACACCTGGGCAAAGCAAGGCCCGGGGGCCACATGCGGCCCGTTAAGCTTTTCAATCTGGCCCGCTGGACATTCAAAAATAATTTTTTTAGATCTTTAAGATGGAAAGTGTAGCTGCTATTATGATGTGCAGTGATCTTTTCTAATGACCGGGAGTCTTCAACTATACAAAGTATTTCAATGGTTGGAGTCTGCGCTTTTGGATTGTAGGCCAGTTACTATGGTCCTCTAATTAGTTACTAACACCCGAACGCCTCCCTAGGGAGGTGTTTCGGGTACGTCCGACAGGCGGAGGCCACGGGGAAGACCCAGGACTCGTTGGGAAGACTATGTCTCCCGGCTGGCCTGGGAACGCCTCAGAATCCCCCGGGAGGAGCTGGGTCACGTGGCTGGGGAGAGGGAAGTCTGGGCTTCTCTGCTTAGGCTGCTGCCCCCGCGACCCGATCTCGGATTAGCGGAAGTACATGTATGGATGGATGGATGGCTGGTAATATAATTAATTACTGTAGTCATCTAATTAGTTACTATGGTAATGTAAGTCACAGCTGCTCAGACGAGGCACCAAGCAGTGTGGGCATGAAACCTTTCCACAGACGCGGAAGGAGATTTTCACAACAAAGTAGAATGCTTATTGATGTATCAGATATATCAGATTGTAGGTAGGTTTATTTTGTACCCTTCACGTTCATATTTCACTGTTTGTTGCATTTTTGTTGTTTTTCACTTGATTGTAAAATATGTCGGTCGAAAGGGGGTGTGGCATTCATATTTTGTCAATATGCAGTGTTTTATCCTTCATAGAAAAATGTAAGATTCCATTACATTTTTTAAGGCGGTCTGTCATAACGTTTTTAGCATTCAATCAGACATTATTGTGAGGTTTTGTATTAATGTCCCTAAAAATAGATATACCGACCCCCAGACACATTTTTTTCTCTAAATGTGGCTTTGAGTCCAAATATTTGCCCAGGCCTGCTTTAATTGTTGAAATTGTCTCGTCAGCATATCCCAGCAGGGGGGGAGAACGACAAGATGAAGTTCTTTGGTCAGTCCATACATGGAGTCATGGATCTGAATGGAGACGGAATCACCGATGTTACTATTGGGGGTCTTGGAGGGGCCTCGCTGTTCTGGTGAGACATGAAACACTCAATAATTTGACTTTTCAAAACAAATATTGCCACTCACACTAGAATGTGTTACTCTTGACGTACTGTCCTTTACAGCGAACTCATGAGAACAGTATAACGACATTGGTCAAGTTACTGCTGTGTTGTGCAATACCAGCGTCCTCCGTAGTGGACTTTTGTTTTTGGTGAACTTTTTTGATAAAAAAGTAACCTCTGTTTTGCCAAATTGCTGTTTTTTTAGGAGGATATATGTGTTCCCTTTAACTTTTTCATACACCCCAAATCATTGTTTAAGTAAACATACACACACACATACTGTACATATGGGGCGGTTTAGCTCGGTTGGCAGAGTGGCCGTGCCAGCAACTTGAGGGTTCCAGGTTCGATCCCCACTTCTGCCAACCTATTCACTGCCGTTGTGTCCTTGGGCAAGAATCTTTACCCACCTGTTCCCAGTGCCACCCACACTGGTTAAAAAAATAAATAATAATAAATTAACTTAGATATTGGGTTTCACAGTGTAAAGCGCTTTGAGTCACCAGAGAAAAGTCCTATATAAATATAATTCACTTCACTCCACTACATACAGTATTATGGGTGTCAGAAAAATTGTTTTAATTGTTTTTCTTTTAATTAATACGGAAATGTATCATAGCTTTGATTAATTGATTGAGACTTTTATTAGTAGATTGCACAGTACAGTACAGTACATATTACGTACAATTGACCACTATATGGTAACACCCGAATATGTTTTTCAACTTGTTTAAGTCGGGTTCCGAGTTAATCAATTCATAGCTATTATCTATTTTACCGAGGAATGTAGTTAATCATAGAACTGGCACCTGATGTTATTAAAAAAGTATGGATTTTGTATCTTTTCTTCACCCTCCTTTTCTGCTCCTTCTTCACCAAAACGGATCGATACAGCGTCCGCATTACTGAAGACGCCGCACCGATCCGCCTGTCGATCTCCCGATCCACTCTTCCCTCACTCGTGAACAAGACACCGAGGTACTTGAACTCCTCCACTTGAGGCAGGGTCTCCTCCCCAACCCGGAGATGGCACTCCACCCTTTTTTGGGCGAGAACCATGGACTCGGACTTGGAGGTGCTGATTCTCATGCCAGTCGCTTCACACTCGGCTGTTGTGGTGAAGAAGGAGCTGAGCCGGAAGGCAAAGCTCTCAATTTACCGGTCGATCTACGTTCCCATCCTCACCTATGGTCATGACCTTTGTCTTATGACCGAAAGGGACAAGATCACGGTAGAATGCCACGGGGAAGACCCAGGACACGTTGGGAAGACTATGTCTTCTGGCTGGCCTGGGAACGCCCCGGAATCCCCCGAAAAGAGCTGGACGAAGTGGCAGGGGAGAAGGAAGTCTGGGCTTCCCTGCTTAGGCTGCTGCCTCCGCGACCCGACCTCGAATAAGCGGAAAAAGATGGATGGATGGATGGATTTTGTATCAAGAATTGGTTTGAATCGATAATCGATTCCAAATTGAATCGTTATCCTCAAGATTCACAGCCCTACACAGGATATATGTATGTATGTAGGTTTTGAAAATGGATTCGTCCTTGTTGCATTTGTTTTGACTGCCATCTACCGGATTGGAGGTGTAGTGCAGCCACAACGACACAACTATGGGTTTTCTGCTCCGAACAATATTGTACACTGGGGCAGAAAAGGGCCTGACCCAAACTTTTCCCACAAAGCAAACAATTGTTGAAGAAATTATGTCTTATATTGTTGGGGGAGCATCGGTAACCTGAGTATCATCCCACACGTCCTCCGTTTAGACAGCTGTTCAAGTCCCACCGGACTTATAGACTTCCTAAAGATCTCTCCATTTAAATCTTTGCTGTCTAATATAGGCTTCACCCCGTTTGGTTTTCAAACGTCAGCCGCCACCATGACTCAACTCCCAAAGAGATATTCTCCCACACGTTTTCCCTCCTGGCTGAGACTCAGCAGAGCTGTGTGAAAGCTCCACGTCCCAAAGTGGCTTCCAGTTCAAATTGGATTTTGGCAAGCTCGTTGGCTCCATTTGCTAATAGAGAGAGCTGAGGCCGCGGTTTATTGCTCGCAATGCATCTGTTCCCTTCCCTTAGAGACGCTGCATGCATGCTTGCACAAACTCAAATTGAGCTTGGATGTGTTTTAGGTCCAGGGATGTTGCAGAGCTCCGAGCAAACATGACTTTTAACCCTGCCAAGATCAACCTCCAGCAAGCCCAGTTTCAATGTGAGCACTTCGGACGTAAGTCTGTGTGCGTGACGACAGAAGTGTGTTTTGTCTACAGTATCAAATCGGACACGCAGGACCCGAAGCCCGAAGCAGGTGAGCCTGTCGTTTCATTCTGTCCAAGATGGCGTCTTAGTTTCAAGTACCTAACTCTTCATCTTGTCGCATCCCTGCAGTGATTCGCTACGATCTGACTCTGGATGCTCTGCGCGCAAAAGCCAGGGCTTCTTTTCTCGGCTTGGACGACAAAAGCGATCGAAGAATTAGCGGAACTTACGCCATGCAGGACAAGAAGCGAGTTTGCGTGAAGGAGACGTTCATGATGTCGGTAAGCCAGCACTGGAGAAACCATAGTGACCCCAATAGATTAAAAAAAACAAAACAGTGGGGTGCCGTCAGGGCCAGCAAGATCCTGGCCTAACATAACCAGAAATCATGATCAAAATTAAAGCTAAAAGTAATTTCTAATTTACTTTCCCTAAACATGTAAAAGTATTCATATTCTCTTCAGGTCATATTATGCTCCTTCCAGTGCTGTTGTTTTTAGTTTTAGTATGTATCCAATCAGAATTCAGCTAGCTTATGTTGCAATGCTGTACCAAATTTGCCCGTGGCCTTCAGAATCAACAATGTGGGCCTCCGTGCACTGTAAGTGAACGGGGACATACAGTTGATAGACAGTTGCAATAGCCAATCAGATCACGAGTTGTTGTCAGTAAGGTCTTCTAGATGGCCTCACGTTGAACGTGACATTTGGATACTCATCAGAACCGTTGGCGGATGAATTTGAGAACACATACAGTTGATAGACAGTTGCAATAGCCAATCAGATCACAAGTTGTTGACGGTAGCCTATCTAGGTAGCCTGATGTTAACGAGATTGTGATTGGATACTCACTTGTCACTCCAAGGTGAGTATCCATTCACAAGTTTCAAATTAGAGACACTCGTGACTAAGGGCTATATAAGTAAACATTGATTGAAATTAGCAGGAAGCGGGAAGTGTTGCGCCGTAGCCAGACCAGGATAGCAGAGAAGGAGAACAAAACGTTGGTTTGTTTGGTGGCATATATATGTTTACAAGGCCATTTTCAAGAAGGATATTTAAAGAGAAACTACATCTGTGAGATGATGTCAGCCAACCCCGGAAGCTGTTCTGGCGATGACATGGGCTACCACTCGCCATTTCGAGTGGAAATGGCGAGTGGTGCCATTTCCACTCGAATAAGCCGACGACAAGGGGTACCACAGGCTTATATGGCGTCGAATAGCTTCTACAAATTGTGACTTCAAATATAAAAAAATTTCACTTTTAATGTGTTTTTTGCAATTTCATTTTTTACAGTACAACAAAAGATATTTTGTACAGGCGATGTGACACCTGTACCGAATTTTTTTTTAACAAATCACGTTTTCATTGCAACATAAACATTACTCATTACTACCTTTGAGACTAATTTACTTTCAAGTCACTGTTTTGTGTGTGAGCGACGAGAAGAAAAGCACAAACTCGAATTAGTAGTCGATAGCGATAGCCAGTGGATGGCTAGATGATCAAATGTGCTTTGTTACTTATAACACAAAGCTAATATGTTGATGTTGTGTTAAGATATTAGCATATATTGATCTACATTTTATTGGTTTTAGTATTGTTCATGTATAAAATGTATCCCACATTGTTACAGTTTTCTGTATGTGGCCTTTGCTGGAAAAAGTTTAGACAGCCTTGACAGCTTATTATCCTGTGCGAGAAAAAAGAACAAAAAAAATGTATAAAAACAGATAATAAATTAATTAAAATATATATTTTTAATTCAAATACATCAAGAATAGTGCAATAATACTGGACTATGAAATAATGCAATAACCTGACTATACTGTGCAATAATGTTGGACTGTGCAATATATAAATGAACTGAAATATATATTTTTTCATTCAAATACATTAACAATAGTGCAATAACACTGGATTGTGAAAGAGAATAATGTGGAATAACCTGACTATAATGTACAATAATGTTGGACTGTGCAATATACTGTATCCCAAATGGCCTTTTGATAAGTGCAATAATACTGGACTGTGAAATAGAATAATGTGCAATAACCTGACTATACTGTGCAATAATTTTTGACTGTGCAATATATAAATGAATTAGAATATATATGTTTTCATTCAAATACATTAACAATAGTGCAATAATACTGGAATGTGAAATAGAATAATGTTCAATAACCTGACTATAATGTACAATAAAGTTGGACTGTGCAATACATCCCAAATGGCCTCTTGATAAGTGCAATAATACTGGACTGTGAAATAGAATGATGTGCAATAACCTGACTATAATGTGCAATAATGTGTGACTGTGCAATATATAAATTAATTAAAATATATATTTTTTCATTCAAATGCATTAACAATTGTGCAATAATACTGGACTGTGAAATAGAATAATGTGCAATAACCTGACTGTAATGTGCAATACTGTTGGACTGTGCAATATATCCCAAATGGCTTCTTGATAAGTGCAATAATACTGTGCAATAGCCTGTCACCTTAAACCTTATATATATATGTATATATATATATATATATATATATATATATATATATATATATATATATATATATATATATATATATATATATATATATATATATATGTTTCATGAGGGTTTCCCTCAATCTTCCTGATGATTGAGGGAACCCCTCATGAAACAGTTCTGTAGAGACGAAGTAGTCTTGTGATTTTTCCCACACCTACATATTGCGCTCTACCACGGTATCGAGCACTATTCTCTGGATAATCCAATCAAGGTATATGTATATATATATATATATATATATATATATATATATATATATATATATATATATAAATCTTCTTTTTTATTATTTGTATTGCTGAACTATTGTGTATGTACCTTAGGGGATCTGCACTGTAATAATGACAATAAAACTCTATTCTATTCTATTCAATAGATTCTGATAAAGAAATACATTAAATACATATATAGATACATGATCGGTTGACAAATGTCACTGAATAGGACACAGTGTTAAATGTACGGAGTCGCCAATCTTTAAAAACACAAGTAAAGTCAATGAGTTGAAAACTAGGTGAAACGTTGGTTAAACATGACTTCATCAACTTCAGTATACCTGCAAGTATATTTATACAAATTTTTAGGGGTTCACAGCCCAGTCGTGCTGTTCTTAATAATAAATGAACTGTCATAAAGGCAAGGAGCTCTCAAAAGTGAAAGCTGTGTTAGTGGTCTGTAACTTCAAACAGACTCTTCATTATAACGCAAGCCGCCTTTTTCCGTCAAATAACATGTAGCTTAACGTTTGCAGTTGTGTGACATTTGGGGCCATGTGTGCAACGTTTTATTCCGGCTATGTCTCGGGCCAGCGATGCAGTTCTTTGATTAGCTTCCCTCAGGCACCAGAAGGAGGAACTAATCAGTGGAAACAGCTGCTGCCCTTGTGTGTGTGAGTGTGTGTGTGTGTGTGTGTGTGTGTGGGTGGGTGCGTGCGTGCGTGCGTGCATGCGTGCGTGAGTCTCGAGTAAGACTTCCTGCCTTCCTTTCGGTTTTTTATGTCACCACAGTAAAGAGTAAGTCAAGTATCACAACAATATGTTCCGGAAAGGCCCAGATTTAGCCAATATTTTAACACTACAACAAGAAATTATTATTCCAGAAGTATGATTAAATTAAATAGGTTAAATTATATATATATATATATATATATATATATATATATATATATATATATATATATATGTATGTATACCGTATTTCTTTGAATAGCCGCCGGTGCGCTAATTATTTAAAAACTCTTCTCACATCTGCGCTTAATCAAGGGATGCGGTAAAAGTAAGCAGGCGCTAATAATTATAAAACCAATTCTCACCCCTGCGCATACTAATGGCATGCAGTGAAAAATTGAGTGTGATAATAAAAACAAATTAAAATATTCTTCTGCGACCGCGGCCTGGTGTTTGGAGACCACTGCTCTATACTATGTCATCGTGCCCACCTCCTCGCCATGCTATCTGCATGCCAGTAGGACGCATGCATTTCACTGCTTCTCCTATGAGATTGCAATGCATAATTGGTCAACAGCCATACCGTTTACACTGATGGTTGTGATATAAACAACTTTAACACTCTTACTAATATGCGCCACACTCTGTGAACCCTAACCAAACAAGAATAACAAACACATTTTTGGAGAACATTGGCTCTGTAACACATTATAAACGCAACATAAGAAATACCCGGAATTCAACTGCATCCATGACTCTTGGCTACATCATACACGCGCCCCCAACCCCACCCACCTCAACCGATGCACGGAGAGGGGGGAAGGGGGGGGGGGGGGTGCTAGCAGGATATATAATATAGCCAAGAGTCATGGATGCATTGGAATTCTGGGTAATTCTTATGTTGCGTTTATAATGTGTTACAGAGCCAATGTTCTCCAGAAATGTGTTTGTTATTCTTGTTTGGTTAGGGTTCACAGAGTGTGGCGCATATTAGTAAGAGTGTTAAAATTGTTTTATATCACAACCATTAGTGTGATCTGTATGGCTGTGGAACAAGACCCCTGGTTTACACACAGTAAAGGCAAATAAATCTCCTCCACCCTTTAAAAAAATACGACAGGGGAAGTGTCACCCATGACGTCATGAATTAGACCTGGTGATAAAAGTAAGCATGCGTTTATAAATTTGGATGAGTGAATTTTACCTGGCAGTAATTCAAGGCAGGCGTATATTTCATGCTCAGCGGCTATTCAAGGAAATACGGTATATATATTACATACTATACTATTATTTGTATAATTATTTATTTATATACCTATATGTAATTCTAATTAGTAAAATGTAAAATACTTTACTATATCCATCCATTTTCTACCGCTTATTCCCTTTTGGGGTCGCGGGGGGCGCTGGCGCCTATCTCAGCTACAATCGGGCGGAAAGCGGCGTACACCCTGGACTAGGCGCCACCTCATCGCAGGGCCAACACAGATAGACAGACAACATTCACACTCACATTCACACACTAGGGCCAATTTAGTGTTGCCAACCAACCTATCCCCAGGTGCATGTCTTTGGAAGTGGGAGGAAGCCGGAGTACCCGGAGGGAACCCACGCATTCACGGGGAGAACATGCAAATAATGGAATGTGAAACATTGAGTGATTAAGGGCTCTATAACTAAACTTTGACTGATTGATTGAAATGTTCCCAAATTGTGATAAAACCATCTTTGTTAAAGATGAACATGGTTGAGTCAACACACACACATTAAAGCAGGTTGTTCCTTGTTTTTGCTGACTGTAGCATTTTATTGAAGGCTCACATCTGCTCCCTCCTAGTGGACATATAAATTGTTTAAAAATAAAAATTCAACTCAGGACCCAGGAAACTCCCCATGAGATGTAATGTTGTCCCACACCTTCATACACCAGTGTGGGTGGCACTGAGCGCCAGGCGGGCAAAG
Source organism: Nerophis ophidion (assembly GCF_033978795.1). Classification (NCBI taxonomy): domain Eukaryota; kingdom Metazoa; phylum Chordata; class Actinopteri; order Syngnathiformes; family Syngnathidae; genus Nerophis; species Nerophis ophidion. The sequence continues at coordinate 23,487,135 of NC_084627.1, forward strand.
TGTCTTGCCCAAGGACACAACAGCAGTACCTAGGATGGCTGAGGCTGAACACGGCTGTACTGTCTCAGCAACGCCACCATTTTCATTAGAATTACTACATTTGTGGAATTTGGATACTGTACAATACAATTAGCAAGACTAAAAACTGTATATTTAACTCAACTGCAGGGAGTGCCAGGCGCCGATCAGGGTGTATTTTTATTTTATTTTATTTTATTTTAGTATGATCGGGTGGATTACAATATTAGTCTGCATTTTAAATATTTTTTCACACTTATAAAACAATTAATATTTAAATTATATTTATGACAATAATGTTTATATTATACCATTTATTATTTATTTATACAAAGTATTTTACATATTACCAATTAGATTTACATAGGTAGGTAGGTAGGTAGGTATATATACATTACATTACATAATTGTATGTACTATATATATATATATATCCATCCATCCATTTTCTACCGCTTATTCCCTTTTGGGGTCGCGGAGGGCGCTGGCGCCTATCTCAGCTACAATCGGGCGGAAGGCGGGGTACACCCTGGACAAGTCGCTACCTCATCGCAGGGCCAACACAGATAGACAGACAACATTCACACTCACATTCACACACTAGGGCCAATTTAGTGTTGCCAATCAACCTATGCCCAGGTGCATGTCTTTGGAAGTGGGAGGAAGCCGGAGTACCTGGAGGGAACCCATGCATTCACGGGGAGAACATGCAAACTCCACACAGAAAGATCCCAAGCCTGGATTTGAACCCAGGACTGCAGGAACTTCGTATTGTGAGGCAGACGCACTAACCCCTCTGCCAGCGTGAACCCCTATATATATATATATATATATATATATATATATATATATATATATATATATATATATATATATATGTATATATATATATATATATATATATTTATATATATATATATATGTTCCTTTTTATATATGTATTTACTTATACATGTATAGTACATACTGTATATGTGTGTATACATTAATATATCTATTTACTTTTACATACATATATACATAGTATATACTGCATTTATGTATAAATTAATATATGTATTTATTTTTTCATACATACATACATGTATATATATATATATATATATATATATATATATATATATATATATACACAGTATATATGTACTATATACATAAATAATAAAATGTAAACCACTGTAGTGTAAAATATTATTTACATAAATAGGTATTTGTGTGAAAAATATTTAAAATGTAATCTAATATTGGCTGACCCTATAAAATAATAAATAAAAAAAGAATAATACATTTCTGCCCATTATATAAGAGGGGAGCATATAGATAGATATATAGTACTTTACTGATTCCTTTAGGAGAGTTCCATCAGGAAAATTTAAATTCCAGCAGCAGTGTACAGAGTTGGGATCAATTTAAAAAGTAAATAATGCGGGTATAAATGGAAACAAAATAGAAAAATATTACTATAAGAATAAACATAAAAGCAACAATGGGGATAAAAATATAACAGTAAAATAAGAATATAACAAGAGAAACTAGGCAGTAGTGACCATGTTATGAAATAAATATATATAATAAATATATTGTAGCTAATTGTATTGTACAGTATTCAGACAAAATTGTATGTACAATAGAGTTCACAACACTGCAACAATGTAATTTCCCCATTGTGTGATAAATAAAAGTCTATCCTATCCTATCCTAAAAAGCCAGGAATATCTGTATATTTAACTAGAGAGAGTGCCGGGCCATTTGTCGTTTTTATATGTTACTTCTATTATTTTATGGTGAAAGCCCCTATTCGATAACATTTCAAATAGTTTTCCACAAAAAAAAATGTATTTAAATAAAAAGCATTATATTCTAATTGTATTATTTATACAAAGTATATATCATTTTACTAATCCAAATTTCATAGGTAGATAGTTATTTAATCCATATGGATCGTCGTGGCTCAGATGGTAGAGCGGCCGTGCCAACAATCACGGCTGTTGTTTCGCAGGTTTCCCTGCTCTTCGGGGGATTTATAATCCAGGCTTGTAGGGATAAAATAGCATTTGTGTATGTATATATATATATATATATATATATATATATATATATATATATATATATATATATATATATATATATATACGATGTGAGCCAGCCATAAAGTTTGTGGAATTGTCCGGTATTTCTGCCAAATGTTCCATCTTTAGCAGGAGCTCCTCGAGAGCGCAGCCCGTCCGGGCGCCGCCATCTTGGAACTGGGTCATTATTGTCACCAATGTCCCACTGGGTGTGAGTTTTCCTACCGAGGATGTCGTGGTGGTTTGTGCAGCCCTTTGAGACACTAGTGATTTAGGGCTATATAAGTAAACATTGATTGATTGATTGATATATATATATATATCAATCCCAGGGATCTTTCTGTGTGGAGTTTGCATGTTCTCCCCGTGAATCCGTGGGTTCCCTCCGGGTACTCCGGCTTCCTCCCACTTCCAAAGACATGCACCTGGGGATAGGTTGATTGGCAATACTAAATTGGCCCTAGCGTGTGAATGTTGTCTGTCTATCTGTGTTGGCCCTGCGATAAGATGGCGACTTGTCCAGGGTGTACCCTGCCTTCGGCCCGATTGTAGCTGAGATAGACGCCAGCGCCCCTCGCAACCCCAAAAGGGAATAAGCGGTAGAAAATGGATGGATATATATATATATATATATATATATATATATATATATATATATATAAATATATATATATATATATATATATATATATACTAAGTATATATGTATTAGTTTTTTTATATATAGATATATATATATATTTAATTTTATTATTTTATAGGGTATGTCAATATTACATTAGACTTAAAATGTTTTCCACACAAATACATGTTTTTTTATTGTATTCTACATGTTATAATTTATGAATTGTAAATATGTATACCTTTTTTTTTTTACTCCCAGTACCCATTTCACCTCCCCTCTTTAAACACCACAATGCATGTTAGCTTTACAAATGCCAAGTCTGCTCTGACTACATCTTGCAATCATCGTTAAAGTTCGCAATTAAATTTGATTACCTTTATTGATCCCATTTGCTAAATCCAAGTTCCAATAGCAGCAACATGCAGTACACAAGACAGTAGTAGCAACACCATGCAAAGTAAAACATATAAAAACATTTTTATACAACAATAAGTAATGCTAAAAAACCTGAGCTAAAATCCAAGTGATTGCACAGTTTAAAAATATACTTTTAGTATCTCTGCACTTTCCTTGAGAACCAGATCCTCTGCAGTGGACATTTGTTTTTAGTCCTTTTCTTTGTCGTTTGATTGATTGGTGTATGGTGTATTATTAGATTAATATTGGTTCAGGCCACATTAGTTTAGCATGCAAATGAGTAAAATACTAATAACTTGCTTTCTTCTCGCAAAAGGCCAGACTGGACTTCCGAGACCCTCTCATGGTTTCATTGGTCTTTGGACTGGCTGATGAAGACCAAGGCCCAGTCCTGGATAAAAGCCTGCCCACGTCCATTAACAAGACGGTAAGTTTTTAGCTTAGTCTCCATTCCTCTCATAGCCTGGTCTCTGTTCCCAAACATCAGCCCGAGTAACAGCTGACTGCCATTTTTCAAAAGTTTCAACACCAACAATCGCGTCTTCCCACACTCCCTTTCTAAATCATTTCTGTGTGGTGAGTGAGTGATGTGTCCAGATAAAGAGGGGGCAATTATGGCCCTCCTGATATGGGAATTAGACTTCAGCAATATCAATGCCTGTGCTCGTTTCATGACGAGCAGAGAAGCAAATTGGCTCCTCTCTTGTTATTGTTATAAAAAGGAAGCAACCCCTGCTCAGATAAAAAAGGGGAAATCACCAAACGGAAGCTCCAGTTGGTAGTATTATTTTCTAGCCTGTGGTCCATACTTGGAGTGACCCTTGCTGTAGGTCTGGAAGGGTCCAGAGAGAGCCTGAGACTGGGAACAAACAGGACTATGACCCATAAAACACTCTGCTGGGAGGGAAAACAAAAGGCAAAGGAAATTAAGGTCATGCATGTGGAGCCTTTTACTCAGGCGTGCAAACAAACACAAAACCTTATTTTCTTTCTGGTTTTCACTGCTCATGTTGATGAAGCACTGAACACTAGAGACCATCTTTGCACAAACAGTCAAGCATCAATACTACTGTACAGCGCTGAAAAACAAGAGTTTTCTCTCATTTTTTGTTTTGGCCGTTTTTAGTGTGCATTTGCAAGACAACGTTGTTAAATTGATTCCCCACAAACTCTCATTTTCGTGTTTTTAGTTTTTTGTTTGTTTGTTTTTTGCATGGGTAAGTGGTAAAGGTTTACTTCCTTTCTAAACCTGCCTAACGCTGTTACTTTGAAGTACATCACATGTTCACACTTGCGCAATTCAACATAGTCAAAAAGATTAAGCAGAAACAGAGTTTAAAGAGGCGCACCTTTTTAATGCCAGGCTTTTTACTGAACTCTAACTACAAAAACATCCTGTACTTACCATATTTTTCGGACTATAAGTCGCAGTTTTTTTCATAGTGTGGCCAGGGGTGCGACTTATACTCAGGAGTGACTTATGTGTGAAATTATTAACACATTACCGTAAAATATCAAATAATATTATTTAGCTCATTCATGTAAGAGACTAGACGTATAAGATTTAATGGGATTTAGCGATTAGGAGTGACAGATAGAAACGTATAGCATGTTTTATATGTTATAGTTATTTGAATGACTCTTACCATAATATGTTACGTTAACATACCAGGCACCTTCTCATTTGGTTATTTATGCGTCATATAACGTACACTTATTCAGCCTGTTGATCAATATTCATTTATTTTAAATTGCCTTTCAAATGTCTCTTCTTGGTGTTGGGTTTTATCAAATAAATTTCCCCAAAAATGCGACTTATACTTAAGTGCGACTTACATATGGTTTTTTTTCCTTCTTTATTATACATTTTCGGCAGGTGCGACTTATACTCCGGAGCGACTTATACTCTGAAAAATGCGGTATTGGTTTTACTCTACCGGTATTCATGAATAATAGCATAAAACAATCTTTATTTTTATGAATTTGTTTTGAACCACCTCTAACACATCTTTAATGTTTGGAAATAACAATAGTCCGACATAAAATGCACACAAACAGTTTTAGAAAATAGAGTAACATCATTGACATACAAAAGAAACAGTATAAGTCCGAGGACCGATCCTAGTGGTACACCACAATGATTATATTTTACAATGCAGTAAATGAACAAAGTGACGTAACATAGAAAGTGCCTACATGATTAAAACATTATTTTTTTGTTTTGCCATGATTTCAAGTATTTTGCTGATATCCTAAGATATATTATAGTGGATGTACCTTATCGTCCCTGGTCCATATATTATTAAAGCTACTTGACTATCAAATCAGTTAAGCAACAATCTTTTTTTTTTTTTTTCTTGTAGATTCCCTTAGTGGACTGTGGAAGTCATCAGAAGTGCATCGCTGACCTCTTTCTACAAGCAGAACCTAGTGTAAAAAGGTAAGTTCATGACAAAATCACTATTTTTCACATTAAACCATGCATATTATTTAATAAGGTAATATGATAGTAGTATAGAAAGACCAAGTCTGCAAAACCTGTGTGGTGCAGGACTGCTCCCTTGTGGTGAAAACACAAATGACGCCCATCTCCACTTCTCTTACTGTCCCGTACCAGCATGGTGATCCAAGCCAAGAAGGACAAAATTGACGTGAACATCCAAGTGAGAAACAGCAAAGATAACGCCTACAATACCAAAGTGGTCGTCAGCTTCACGCCCAACATCAACTATGTCAAAGTTGAGGTGAGATGCCTTTTGGCACCTTCATTTTGCATGTGGTCACAGTTGTGGGTTTATTTGTTTTTGACATTCATAGCAACATGTGCGAAGTAACACCATATGTTTTTTGGATCGATCCGATACTCAGTACACACACGGCCAGTATCGCTGATATGGATCGATCCGATACTGAGTACATACTCGGCCAGTATCGCCGATATCAATACTTTTTACTTGGATGTTTTCAAGAGCCTTTAATTTGTTCATCAATAAAACACACACCAAAGATTTTAGGCCAACAAAAAATACTTTTATCAAGACACTTATTTGTGAAAAATATTACATTATTTAACACACTAAACAAAACATTTATTCCCCTATCCTAGTTTATTATAAAAAATTGTCAGTAGTGTAAAAATAAGTGAACAAAAATAAAAACTACTATTGGATATCATTCAAATCCTTTGGCTTTATGTCCCCGAAGCGGTCCTGTGTTTGGGGATGGGTGTCGAATTTGGTACTTTTATAAGACCTGACCAAATCCTGTTGATACTACCAGGTATTGAATCAAACGGTGCCATATTTCTGTCAGGCTTGGTCAAAAGATATGACTCAGATGCAGAGTAGGAATTACTCGGGCAGGCTTTTATTTTGAAAGCTTCCTTTCACCTCCAGGATCAGGGCAATTAAATATAGGCTATAATTAGACTATTCGGCGAAAAAGGTTCCACAAAAAGGAACAACCAAAAATCACTCCGAAAGGAGGAAAACACAAAAGCAATAACAAACTATATTTGGTGCCGTATATTCTATGAAATTTATTATAAACAAAAAAAACTCTCCAACAGGAGGGAGAAACAATGGCTATGAAACTTCTACACCGTCTCTAATCTAAAAAAAAAGGTAACAGAAAATGTCACCCAAAAAAATTGAGGAAAAGGAAGAACTGTAAGAAAAACTGAAAACTCACCACTTCAGCTGTAATACTAAATAACACAAAATCACTCTGCTGAGGAGGAGAAAAAGAAAACTCAAAATATCAACGAAGGAATTCAGGATCAAGATATTCAAACACAAGACGAGGCAAGGCAAGGTATGGACAGGATGCTAGAGAGGCACGAATAAACGAGACAATCTGACACAGAACAAAGAGAGGCGTGGGCTTATAAGAAACATGAGGGTAATGGGGAACAGGCGGAAACAATCAGGGATCAGGGATGACGTCAGACTGATGACACAAAAGGAAGGGCAAGTGACCTGGAACGAGAGGAGTTACTTTTCAAACTAAAACATGCAATTCACAAGAGAGAAAAAAATCAAGACAAGACATCCCTCACCGCGGTGTGAAAATTTCAATGCCTTTGTTGTCATTGACCAATTTTCCATAACAAAGAAAGTATGCCTGATTGAAATCACTCGAGCGTACACCTTGCTGATGGAAAACACTTGAAAGTACAGTAAGGCTCCACTTTTCACAATACGTGAGGTCGATGCTTATTAACATTGGATCTGCCATAGACATGCTACTTATTAGCATTAGCAATTTTACATGGCGAGTTCAACAGCTCGAAATTGGTTATAAAAACTAGAACTAAGATTCACATTACAATCAAACAGCTGGTGTGTAATACGTACAATACTTACAATATAAACACTTTTTAGGGTGCAACAAAAGACTAGATTCAACTTAATAGCAAAGACTTCCTGACTAGCCAACACACAGGCGCCTACGCGCTACTGCCATTTAACGCGTTGGAATTGCAATAGTCTACTAGCAATTGTAAGAAATTAAATATAACGACTAGACACCACGGCTGTCATCAGATCACTGTTAAATGTTAAATAAAAACATATTTCCGCCCGATTGTAGCTGAGATAGGCTCCAGCGCCCCCTGCGACCCCAAAAAAGAATAAGTGGTAGAAAATGGATGGATGGGCATATTTTAATTATTAAACAAATTAACATTTGTTAACCTATGAGCACACAGAGAAGTGTGAAAGGTATGCATCAATAGTATATTAGTGACCTCTACTAAAAAGGAATAGGAAGACGCTGAACTTACTCAATGGAGAGGGTTGAGGCGATCAAGTGCGGTGATAAAAAGGAACAGAGTATGTGTAAGAAAATACTGATAGAATAAAGGAGAAAAGTAAATGTAAAGTCATTTATAGATTATGTCCAAAGTTCATATAAAAAGATAAAAAAATTGGTTGATGGGCGAAAAGGAAAGAAAAGAGTGATATCGGCTACCAAGCCAATTCAAAACTGCCAGCCGCTTCGACATTAATTAAAAAAAAGAAAAAATACACTCAAGAAATTGCGAAAAAGTGAAAACGCAGATGTTGTTCCGACATTATATCTTTGGGGGACATGTTTGGTTACAATATAAAAGGTACATAGTACGGTCGTTTTAGAAATATGGCCGTGAATCTGTCACAATGGTAGCGTTCAAAGTGGCGCTAAATTCGCAATCATCTTTGTGGGCTTTTGAATGGACGCCACCACAATGTTATCAAACCAACCTAAAAGGATTACAAAGGATATGCTGGCTCACTGCTGAATAAAATTTGGGCAAATACAAAGTATAATTGTATCCATGATGTTACGGTTTTGGTCAAAGGGGGGTGACCCCAGGATGCAGAAACGGGAGACAAGGTGGAATTACATAAATGAAAAAATGTAATTAGACAAGAAGGGTTAACTAAGGGCGATGGGGCAGAAACGCACACCATGTAACCTGGATAAAATAGGTTCCTCAGAGGTCAGCAGGAGAAAAGGCCAGGGCACACTGAGCAGGGCAAGAGTCTAACAAAATAATCCCTTTTACCTCAGGGGGGTTAGGAAACAAACACAGAAGGGGTTAGGGAATTCAGGACAAAGTAGCGACATCATACCAGGTCTGGTGAGGTAAAGCAGGCGCATGCACGAGATAAGTTCTGGATACAATAACCGGCAAGGCCAAGCTGACAATGATGAGCCTAAATACTGGCGGGTTAGTTACGAGCAGGTGTGCCTCAAGGTCCGCCCCTCGCCGAGGAAAAATCACTAATACACAGGTGCAGACAAAGGAGAAAACAGGAAAACACTAAAACACAACACATGAATGAGGTAAAGGCCTACTGAAATGAGAGTTTCATATTCAAACGGGAATAGCAGGTCCATTCTATGTGTCATACTTGATCATTTCGCGATATTGCCATATTTTCGCTGAAAGGATTTAGTAGAGAACAGCGACGATAAAGTTCGCAACTTTTGGTGCTAATAAAAAAGCCTCACCTTTACCGGAAGTCGCAGACGATGACGTCACAAGGGTGAGGGCTCCTCACGTCCTCACATTGTTTGTTTATAATGGGAGCCTCCAGCAGCAAGAGCTATTCGGACTGAGAAAACAACAATTTCCCCATTAATTTGAGCGAGGATGAAAGATTTGTGGATGATGATATTGATAGCGAAGGACTAGAAAAAAAAAAAAAAATAAATAAATAAAAAGCGACTGCTCCAGGCAGCGGCAGTGTGAGCGTTTCAGATGTAATTAGACACATTTACTAGGTAATTCTGGAAGATCCCTTATCTGCTTATTGTTTTAATAGTGTTTTAGTGAGATTGTAAAGACATACCTCGAGGTCGGATGGCTGCGGTGAACACACAGTGTCTCAGAGAAAAGCCGAGGAGCCAAGCTCACAGCTGCCTTTTAAAAAGGTATTACAGAAGGACAAAGAATCCAATGATGTCTCCGGTAAGATATATATCACAATTTTCCCATCCAAAAACATGCTGGTTGACGTAGAGAAACATGTTTGCTTGACCGCTCTGTGTTAAAAACAAAGCAACACCGGCTGTGTCTCGGTGCTAAAGGCAGCTGCAATACACCGCTTTCCACCAACAGCATTGTTCTTTATAGTCTCCATTATTAACTGGACAAATTGCAAAAGATTCAGCAACACAGATGTCCAAATTACTGTGTAATTATGTGATGAAAAGAGACAACTTTTAGCCGTAACTGGTGCTGAGCTAATATGTCCTGAAAGTCTGTGACGTTACGCGCACGCGTCATCATTCCACGACGTTTTCAACAAGAAACTCCGCAGGAAATTTAAAATTGCAATTTAGTCAACTGAACCGGCCGTATTGGCATGTGTTGCAATGTTGATATTTCATCATTGATATATAAACTATCAGATCGCGTGGTCGGTAGTAGTGGGTTTCAGTAGGCCTTTAAATCAGCGCATTAATGTGAAAAAGCAAACACCTGCACTGAGTATAAAAACCACATCGATGATCAGCTACTGAAGTTTGTACTTATACAAAAGTTTATAGGGGTTGTGGCCCTGAACATCGGCATAGGGTGTTTATGCCAAAGGGCCGGCCCTGGTTGTGCCTTTTCTTGGTAATGTTGCAGTAAATAAATGAGTTTAAACAATCTAACAATAAAAATATAACGGAAAAAATGCACATTTTTCTAAACTCTATTTTCATTTTCGAATTGCCAGCCGGAGAAGGATTGCACTCTTAACCACACAAAAGTGGAGTGTGCAGTGGGATACCCCTTCCTGGGAAGCAATGTGGAGGTACGACTTCAAACATACACAAAACGTGTAAAATGCTGTACTTGGTGGTTTCGACGTGCTTAACACTGAAAATGTGACACTGTGCACAGGAAACTTTTAAAGTCAAATTTGAGGTGAATCATAGTCACATTCGTCACAACATCCAAATCAACGTGACGGCCACAAGGTGAGTTCATAGCCTGTTGTGTTTGGAGAGAAGTAACGACGACATTATGCATTGTTTTCCTGCAGCGACAGTGACGAGCTGCCCTCCACGCTCCATGACAACACGGTGCACATATCCATCCCTGTGAAGTATGAGGCCGGCCTCATATTTTCTGTGTGAGTAGCTGAACGATAACCATTTACAATGCTGTTGTTTCATGGTTACTGTTGCTAGGGGGTGAAAAGATCCGTTGCTCTCCCACAATGTGTAACCTTGTTGTCACTAAGCAATGATACAAAAAAACATTAAAATCCACTTGCAGATACGTCTTGTTTTGTGGCGGGGAAACAAACTAAGATTATTACTTATTTGTCCAACTCAATCCATTGCATTTTTGGTTCATATTAAAGGCGTCTGCCTCACAATACGAAGTTCCTGCAGTCCTGGGTTCAAATCCAGGCTTGGGATCTTTCTGTGTGGAGTTTGCATGTTCTCCCCGTGAATGCATGGGTTCCCTCCAGGTACTCCGGCTTCCTCCCACTTCCAAAGACATGCACCTGGGGATAGGTTGATTGGCAACACTAAATGGTCCCTAGTGTGTGAATGTGAGTGTGAAAGTTGTCTGTCTATCTGTGTTGGCCCTGCGATGAGGTGGCGACTTGTCCAGGGTGTACCCCGCCTTCCGCCCGATTATAGCTGAGATAGGTGCCAGCGCCCCCCGCGACCCCAAAAGGGAATAAGCGGTAGAAAATGGATGGATGGATTAAAGGAGCCATATGTAGTAATGTGGCCAGAAGTGGTACTGCAAAATTCTGTTGTCCCCTCTCCCTGACTGAGGTTGCCGGATACGCAGCCGAATTTAGCTCGACCCAAAACTAAAGAGGAGACATTTTACCAAGGTATGCCTGTAGACTACTGTTTCAAACGTTTTAGATTGCCATATAACTTGGTACATGTAGTCCACAATATGCAAACACCAATGAGGAATTATTTTATCATGTCATTTGGCTGTCTCCATACGTTTCACTTTGCAATGACAGCCGTGCTAATGTTGGAACCCATTTCCTTAGCGTATCAACATATTGAGAAGGAAATAGGCACTTACACTACCCATATTCATATAGGTTTTATTTGTTGAAAATATATTTTGCCCTGTCAGTTTGATGACACATCGACATACAGGCTAACAGGCATATACTTTCCCCATTAGCCTGTATGTCGATGTGTCATTTACTAAGCTAGCATGCTAAGCATTACAGTAGGACGGGGGTCAGCAAACCGCGGCTCTTGAGCTGCATTCGGCTCTTTAGTGCCACCCTATTGTCTCCCTGGAGCATTTTTAAAAGAGGATTGAAAATGGGAAAAGATGGGGGAAAGACACTTTTTTTGTTTTAGTATGTTTTTTTGTTTGAGGACAAACATGACACAAACCTTCCCAATTGTTCGAAAGCCCACTGTTTAATATGTTTTTGTGTATGCTTCACTGATGAGACTATTTGGTATTTGTTTACATGTAAAGTGTTCTACTCCTTCTTTGTTTAATTTTGTCCACCAAAAGTTTTGTACTGTGCGTGAATGCACAAAGGTGAACTTTGTTGATGTTATTGACTTGTTGGAGTGCCAGTCTGGCATGTTCGGTCAGTGCGTGACTGCAAGCTAATCAATGCTAACATGCTATTTAGGCGAGTTGTATGTACATATTGCATCATCATGCCTCGTTTGTAGGTATAATTGAGATCATTTAATATCCTTTACTTTTATCCTCTTTGCATATAATTTAGTATTGCATGTCTCATGACACATTATCTCTATATAATTTTGGCTGCATTTCAGATAGTTGTTTGTGTGCCATGTTGTTCCAGACCACAGCAAACATTACCTAGCTTGCCAAAGATTGTAATAAATCCATTAAAAGAAGACAGCCTGCCATTTCCTTTAACTTGGACACACACATCTATACCTTTTGCTATTCCAAGCCAGTAATTTCCAGGAGTTATCTCACCTTCTGAGTAGCCTCTGATTTACTAATGGTTTCTAATATATATATATATATATATATATATTCTCTCCGTGTATGCGGATACTCCGGCTTCCTCCCACTTCCAAAGACATGCGCCTGGGGATCGGTTAATTGGCAACACTAAATTGGCCCAAGTGTGTGAATGTGAGTGTGAATGTTGTCTGTCTATCTGTGTTGGCCCTGCGATGAGGTGGCGACTTGTCCAGGGTGTACGCCGCCTTCCGCCCGATTGTAGCTGAGATAGGCACCAGCGCCCACCGCGACCCCAAGGGGAATAAGTGGCAGATGGATATATATATATATATATATATATATATATATATATATATATATATATATATATATATAAAATCAAACAATACTAAATATAATAACTAAGGAAATAGAGTGTGGCAAAATCCAAGAGTGTGTATGGTGTAAGACTATGTGTAGTATTTAACTCGAGCGTTTTACCGGAAATGTTGAAGGTGCGTGTTGAGAGGAATGGTGCTGTCCGACAAGGGCAAGGCAGGCAGAGTTGTCCAGGGGTGGAAGCGGGGTCGAGAGGCGGGAGCGAGTCGTCGTAGTTCGGGCGAAAGCGAGGAGTCGAGAACCAGGAAGCACAAGGGAGGCAGGGAAGATCCAGGAGCACAATACGCACAGCTTGACTCGGGGATGCACACAGGGAACTGTGGAGTGAGGGAGGACACGACAATCAACGCAGAGAAAGCACAGAGATCAGAACAGAGAGAACATAAAGCTGGGTATCGGCTTACGGTACAGAAAACTATATTCCGGCCCGGCATGGACTGTTTTGCGGGCTTATGAAGGCAGTTCGCTCATCACAGGCAGGTGTGCTGAGCGCCTGTGGGCGTGGCCCGCTGTGCGATAGTCAGGACATAAAGATGAGGGCGCATTGGAATACGCCCTGGCCGTGACACCTGAAGAGTCACTTGTCTCTTGTCCTTGGTGGTGTCGCAGCCAGTCAGTCCAACAAAAGTCAACAAACAACGGGGGTATGTCCAAGGAATTTAGAGCTTTTTTTGGGGCTGACTCGTACCATCTACATTGCCGAGGTATTCCAGCGTAAAACACAATACAGAATGTGTTTGAGCGAGCAAAACATTTTAACATTTAACTATAAGTGTCAAATGCTGGTCCTCAAATTGATCATAACTTTGCCTCGCAGAGTTGACAGCTTCTCCAAGATTTTATGCAGTTTGCGATTTAGTTCAGAAACCACAAAAGTCTGAGTACACAGTTCTGCCAATCCTTCAATCATTTGTGGCAGCTGTGGGGTTCCTTAAACGGCTGCTAGCATCTTCCAAAGTTTTGCCGGTACACCAGGGCAATGCTTACTATAATCAGCAAATGTCCTGTTATCATGGGTCCGAATAGGTAAAGGTCTTCAACGTCCTTGACTGAAAGAATTGCCAGGCACATGACCCTCCACTTCTCCCATAGTCCATCGTGTGTCCAGCAACAAACATTCCGTCAGGACAGGAAATGCATGTCATTATTCAAACAATATTAATAAACATATTACATTTTAATATTAGAAGTAATATAATGATAAATACATAGCAAATATTATCAATAAAAAAATAAGTACTTAGAGTTTACTATTACACAGTTGCTAAGGTCATGCTTTGACTGCAATATCCCTTCTGAAAAAAAGTATTCCAATTGAAATGCATGAAGGACAAATACAGCTAATTTATTGCGTCAATTTTTCTAAGGACTCCTGACAATCTGTCACTTTTATGTGTGGATGGTAGCCACTTAGTGCGTCTCCCATGGCTGTCTTGGTGTATTTGCCACACAGGATTCCTTCTTCTGAACACAAATACTGTATGTCACTTCCCAGGCGACCTGCAGAAGAACATGTGGTGGTGAAAGAGGGCGAGCAGTACTCCAGTGTTTTCAACGACACCTGGATGATCGGCGAGGAGGTCAACATCAGCTATACGGTAACTGTCAACTGGCGGCCATTGTGTGTGTGGGATTTACTGTATATTACTCAAGTTAGGTACACTGACACACTCCAATGAGCTCCAGTAAGAAAAGAGTCTAGATTTTGGTCTGCAAAACACATCTTTTCAAAGCCGGTAACAGGCCAAGAGAGTCGATTTGATAACTTAAAGATCAATCATCATCAATCAAATGAAGTCAAATCAGTAGAATTGAACAATGTAACAATGACAATGTACCTTTTTCCGCATCAGTGGTAGAAAATGATGAAAAATAAATAGCAATAATAATTAAAAGTATTTTAGTAACCTATGAAGTGTTTAAAGCCCATTAATAATAATGAAAGTAGTTTAACAAATCACTCTCATGGTTTTGGGACCCTACTGTAGAGATGGCACCTTTAGTTCTGTGCTTAAAGAGTTGAGCGACAGTTGTGAGCAAAACTGTATCCTTGAACTGAATGTATGACTAGAAAAGACCACAATGTATTCCACTGGACCTCTTGTGGATTCCCAAAATTAATTTGAGTGCATCTCATATTATATGTATGGTTCTGGACAGAGAAACAACCAACACCTTTGAGTTCGAGTACATTTATAATTGGATCTTATGAAACAATGTAAAGTATTATTCATATTTTATAAGTAAATATTTGTATTCACTAGAAATAATCCCATTTGAACAATTCATTCCAATTCAATCCAATATGTTCAATAGTCACGTCATTTATAGATAATGTCCAAAGTTCATATGAAAAGATATAAAATAGGTTGATAGGGTGAAAAGGAAAGAAAAGAGTGATATCGGCTACTAAGCCAATTCAAACCTGTCAGCCGCTTCGCCATTGATTGAAAAGGAAAAGAACACACAATAAATTGTCAAAAACCGTGAAAAAACAGATGCTGTTTAGACATTAGATCTTTGGAGAACATGTTCGGTTACAATATAAACCTACATAGTACGGTCGTTTTAGAAATATGGTCGTGAATCTGTCACAATGGTAGCGTTCAAAGTGGCGCTAAATTCACAATCATCTCTGTGGGCTTTTGAATGGATGCCACCGCAATGTTATCAAACTGAACTCAAAGGATTACAAAGGATATGCTGGCTCACTGCTGAATAAAAGTTTGCCAGAAAAAAAGTATACCGTATTCCCTTGAATTGCCGCCGGAGCGCTAATTAATTTAAAACCCCTTCTCACTCCTGCGCTTACCAAAGGCATGCGGTAAAAGTAAGCATGCGCTAATTATTTTAAAACCTCTTCTCACTCCAGCACTCACCAAAGGTATGCAGTAAAAATTTGAGTGTGATGTAAGCGTGGACCTTAAATCCTACTGAATAGCTCTTAACCTTTTTCCCTTTATGCGATTTCAAATTACCGGTATTGAAATCAGCCTCCTCCATTTTGAAAATGATGACAGGGGAAGTGTCACTCGTGACGTCACGAGTTTGACCAGGCGGTAATACTAAGCATGCGCTAATTATTTTGGGAAGCGAGTTTGACCCGGCAGTAATTCAAGGCAGGCGCATACTATATGCCCTGCGGCAATTCAAGGAAATACAGTAATTGTATCTATGAGGTAAATCAGTGCATTCATGTGGAAAAAGCAAACACCTGCACTGAGTATAACAACCACATTGATGGTAAGCTACTGAAGTTTATACTTTATATAAAAGTTTATACTTCTTCCTATTACTCTTTTGAGATATGTTTAATTTTTTATTTTTATTTTATTGAATAACTTTTCTTTTGTGAAATAATAATATCACCATTGATCACAAGACTGTTCACTGGAGATATGTTTGTATATTATGTACTACATGTATGATGTGGAGCTGACTATGACATACTTAATAAACAACAACAAGTGACCCGTCGTCATGATCATGTTGCCTCCTAGGAGTTGTGGCCTTGAACATCGGCATAGGGTGTTTATGCCAGGGGTCGGCCCCGCTTGTGCCTTCTCTCGGTAATGCTGCATTTCTCGTTTGTCCAGGTGGAGAAGGCAGGTGATATGGTGACACCGCCTCTTGATCTCATGGTGACCTACCCTCAGCTGTCCCCGCGTAATAATTACCTACTGTACCTGACGCACATCGTCACCAGCCCAAAGGTGAGAACCATCACACGCACGTAGACTCAAACGGCAGAGATTTGCGTCAGAATTGACATCTGTCCTCCTTGCAGGTGAAATGCGATGCCACTGGTTTGATCAACCCTCTCAACCTCAACCCAGATGTTGTAAAACCAAACCCAAACAAAGAAACGCTAGGCATCTTCCTCTTGGTGGGTGAAAAAAAGCTATTTTTCTTTTGTGAGCAAAATGCAGATCTCTCTTTAGCCTCACAAAGCTTTTTTTCTGTAGAGCTGTGAAAACCTTCCCTGTACATCGTTCAAATGCTTCATCCCAGAAGCCAAGGTTAGCCAAGTCAACGTTACGTTCAGAGTGTGGAAGCCGACATTCATCAAGGTGGGTGGAAGAAATAGAATTCGTATTTAGTTTTTTTTTCTGACAGGTAATTCTGTACACTTTGCCATTTTTACAACATCAAATGTTGCGGAAGCAAGCACATTTTGGATACCAACTACTGTGGTACTGTATCCAATCCACCCAGAAGACCTACGTTCAAATCCTGGTGAAGGATACAACTCCTTAAAGTTCTGTAACAAATTGGCATTAGAAGTGGAATGGTTTTTCATGAGTCAGACATTGGAGTACCAACTGCAGTGGAATGGTTCGACTCAATTGAAGGTTTCCTCCCAGGAGACCCATGTTCATATCTGGGGTAAATGGTGTAAGAAGTGGGGTGGTTAACCTTTGTTATGGCTACTCTTGCGTTCCAAAAAAGTTTAGAAAAAATAAAAATAAAGTTAGCAGAGTAGCCTTAAGGAGGAGGTTTATGACACACTAATTATCTTATTAAGCACTCGCAGGGATACTTCCAGATTCAAAATGTTGATAATTTATTTTCACAAACAAAAAATATTCTCTGTGGTTGACTTTCTATATACCGTATTTCCTTGAATTGCCGCAGTGCATATAGTATGCGCCTGCCTTGAATTACTGCTGGGTCAAACTCGCTTCCTAAAATAATTAGCGCATGCTTAGTATTACCGCCTGGTCAAACTCGTGACGTCAAGAGTGATACTTCCGCTTTCATCATTTTCAAAATGGAGGAGGCTGATTTCAATACCGGTGTGAACGCGTCTGGAGCCGTTGGGTCGTTCTTGACCGGAGAGAGCGGGTGCCGAGTACAGGGTTTTTATTTTTCACTTCACAATTTATATTTTTCAATGTTTTGCTTTTTAGCAATTAGTGGACTGCCGCTCCTTCCGTCCGCGTCTCTGCCTCGCGTCTGTTCCCCAACCCCTTCTCATGGTCCCCCGCGCCCCTGATAAAGAGACAGGTGATTAGACGACTCGTTCCAGCTGAGAAATCTCCTCACCTGTCATCGCTTCACAGCTGTGCACGCCTTGCCCGCAGGGGAAGCGTCGACCACGCCCCTCTACAACCGGTAATTTGAAATCCCATAAAGGGAAGAAGATTAAGAGCTATTCAGTAGGATTTAAGGTCAAAGCTTACATCACACTCAAATTTATACTGCATACCTTTGGTAAGTGCTGGAGTGAGAAGAGGTTTTAAAATAATTAGCGCATGCTTACTTTTACCGCATGCCTTTGGCAAGCGCAGGAGTGAGAAGAGGTTTTAAATTAATTAGCGCCCCGGCGGAAATTCAAGGAAATACAGTAATCCAAATAACTTATTTAGTGCCTCATAAACCTCCTCCTCAAGGCTACTCTGCTAACTTTGTTTAGATTTTTTCGAAACTTTTTGGAACGCAAGAGTAGCCGTGACAAAGTATGACAGACAGACAGACAAAGGCCGCGCCCAGCTGTGCTGTCTTCTTAATCAGAGAAGGAGGAAGTGGCTCACCAGGAGGAGCGTGAGCAGCTGAAAACAATCAGTCAATTTAATTGATCTGAAACATCCAATAATCCATCAATTTCATCATTGGCATTATTGGATTAGATTGTCAAAACAATTAATAAATAAATAATATAGATAGGCTCCAACAACCTTGTCGCCTTTATGTTATGCGCCTCGTTTAGATTTTTTTTTTTTGTTTCATTTCCACTGTCAAAAATTGGGATGTGTATCAAAATCCCCATTATGATACTCCTCAGTTGAAGTACCAGCCACAGTGGACAGTTTACAGATCCTTCAGCACGAGAAACTCGAGTTCAAAGTGCAAAGCCCAGGTTGAGTGCACTACTCTTTGAGATTCATTGACAAATTTCAGAAGTGCAATGGGTAGCCTTAGGCGATCGTGAAACGTGAAGGCAACCAAACGTTGCGGTACAAACTGCAGTGGTAAGGTACTTAAAGATTTTATTAACTTGAAAGTGTTCAGGGTTTTGAAGCGCAAACTCAAGGGAACCCATCAGCATAGACCTTGAAAACACCCCGATGATTGGAATTACATGATGAAACCTGAATCTGCCAATTTAAAAAAAGAAAATGTCATTTCTTCAGACAAGCCAATATCAAAGCCACCTTTGTGCTATCCCACAGATTAATTATTATTAACCCGATTGTAGCTGAGATAGGCGCCAGCGCCCCCCGCGACCCCAAAAGGGAATAAGTGGTAGAAAATGGATGGATGGATAACCACATAGGGAATGTAACTAAAAGGGGGAACCAGACAGTGAAAAGTGTACAGGTTTGCCAAACCAATAGACCAGAGTTTAAGTCAGGGTGTTACAGAGTTCTTTAAAAGATGGTGTCAGAAATGGGATAGTTAAAGGTGCCACATGTAATAATGTGGCCAGAAATGGTACTGCAATCAGTCACAATTCTGTAGTCCCCTCCCTCTCTCCCTGACTAAGGTTGCCAGATATGCAGCCGAATCCAGCTCGATCGACTTGGCTACTTCAAGGAACTTCAAACTTCCCCTGCCTCTAACTAGATCAGTGGTTCTTAACCTGGGTTTGATCGAACCCTAGGGGTTCGGTGAGTCAGCCTCAGGGGTTCGGCGGATCCTCCGCCTCTGAGGTCAGGGAACACCCGACTCATCATGTAAATAAAAACTTCTCCCTATCGGCGTATTATGTTCCCTCTAATTTTCCATATGCGTGAGCAAACGCAAAAACTCCTTGAGCATTCAGTAGAGCACATGTGAGCGACGTTAGACGTGCACATGCACTGTGGCCACACCAGCAGCACACCGGTCCCAAATCTGACTAAATAACAAGTTAAATGTTTTATTATTATAATCAAATGACAGCAGTCATTTCCTTGACATTATTTTCTATTATAAGTATTTTGGCTCAATTACAATAACAATAACAAAAAATATTGTTTTTCAATGAGCTGTGTACTATAATTGTATGTCTAGGTGGGGTTCCCGCTTTGGAAATAATTTGTACCCCTTTCAGATATCGCATTTAGTTCCCACTAAAATATTCACGTTACACAATAAGATGCAAATATAGGATCATGTGAACATGCTTGTAACTTTGTTTGTTAAATATATCTTTATTAGTATAGTTTTAATATAATAACATAATTTAATGGTTAATATTTATAAATTCAGATAAAATTAAAATAAAAACATTTTTTATTGTTCACTAAAGAAGGGTTCGGTGAATGCGCATAAGAAACTGGAAACAATATCACTAATACTTGGTTAATATTCAAGTCACATAATGTAAATGGTTATTTATTTGGTTTTATGGGTGGAATCGATGACCTCCCATTGGTTCCGCTGTAAGCAAACTTTTATTTACGTTTATTTTACAGGTTAGAATGCATTGAAACAAATCCATCAGTCATCAAGTATTTCATAATAATTTTGAAAGATAGGCAAAATTCCCCCAAAAAAGTGCACTTCCCCTTTCACACTCTTCAGGTGGTATACTAACAGTAGTGGTGCAGTATGCTACATAATGGGTTTGAATGTGGCGACCTGTAGTCTCTAATTGGTCGACACATTGTCACTTCCTTGTGAAAATTGTTACATAATGCAGTAAATGTGGTTACATTACACAATTTATTTTTATTACCAGCGTCAAAAATCTAGTAATTGATAGCAGTCTTTGATGGAAAGAACTGCACCAATTTACATTTTTTTTTGTGTGTCTTTCAGGCTGACTTTTCTAGTCTGTACATGCTGGTGAACGCCACTCTGGGGAGCAGGAACACAGATCTATTTGTGCTGAGCAGTAGTGACATCACCAGAAGTGTGAGTCAGCATTTTTCAAAAATGTTCTCAGCAAGTCAAACTACTGTTTTGACTGTAACGCAGTTTTGCACTTATGACGTCATAACAACAACAATACAACCCGAGAACGTATGCATTTGTATGTATATAAATGATGTGTGTTGTTTGCCCATCAGGTGAAGATCCAATTTACAAAAGAGAGCTTAGGAGGAATTCCTATATGGATCATCATCCTCAGCATCCTGATAGGCCTCCTGATCTTAGCCCTGGTCATCTTTGCTCTTTGGAAGGTATTCTTGCTTAGAACAAGTATTAGCACTATTAGCATTTAGTATTTTGAACTCATTAAATCAAAACCAATTCGTTGTTTATGAACCAGTATATGGCACAAAGTAGCAGCAACATAACCAATGTTGCAATGGCGTTAAGAAGTAAACTGCGGAGTCAGCATTAATACTAAAGATGATAACAACATACTTGCCAACCCTCCCAAATTTTCTGGGAGACTCACAAATTTCAGTACCTCTCCGAAAAATCTCCCGGGACAACCATTCTCCCGATTTCCAGCCGGACCTGAGTGAGGACAGCCTGTCGTCACGTCCACTTTTCCTCCATATAAACAGCGTGCCGGGGCCCAGTCACGTTATAATATCTACGGCTTTTGGACAGTGCACAAATGCACACAAACCAAGAAGGAGACTATTATATATGTCTCCGTAATCCATAGGTTTATCTATAACACACAAAGTAGGCAGGCACTGAGTTATTTCTCAGCGTGTGTTTATTCCAGCCGTTACGTTAATACACTGACACATAACATCCGGAATCCCATCATGCATTGCTTCAAAACTACGGCAAGTAGTAATATCCTAAAAAAATAGTGAAACAGAATAGAACGAGGATGGACAATTCAACCCTAAAATCACTCCTTTCCTGCAAATTAAATGTCACAGGTGCTGCCCATACCTATGTTCCGTCAAAAGGCTGTGCTACTGGCTGCAAAGCATTGCACTTTCAAACACAACAATGAGTGGAGAGGAGTGTTTGGTGGCCCTGCGATGAGGCGGCGACTTGTCCAGGGTGTACCCCGCCTTCCGCCCGATTGTAGCTGAGATAGGCGCCAGCGCCCCCCCGCGATCCCATAAGTGAATAAGCGGTAGAAAATGGATGGATGGAGTGTTTGGTGTGTGTATATGTATAATTGAAGTATTTCTTTATATATAAATAAATAAATATTATATATATACATATATATATATATTTATATTATATATATATATATATATATATATATATATATATATATATATATATATATATATATATATATATATATAAGAAATATCCCCCCAATCTCCCGAATTCGGAGGTCTCAAGGTTGGCAAGTATGGATAACAACAGTATGGAAGATTAACACTATTAACTTTTGCACAACAGCTGAGTAGCGTGACTAGGTAACACATTGGTAAGACTGCCCACAAAATGTCGCATCCTGACGAGACGATCAGAAAGCGGCCTGAAGACGGTCTGTAAAATGTATGCAAAATTTTAAACAAAGAACCATTGTTATATGGTATGTATGTGTTTCAGATGTAGTAAAAAGATCATGATATGACCCCTTTAATAGTAAAGACTACTTCCTAGCTAGGCAACTGTATATTATATATATATATATATATATATATATATATATATATATATATATATATATATATATATATATATATATATATTGATTTTGTAATGATTTCATCTTCCCGCCTGAAATCATTACAACTAGCTTCAGGTCGGACCTGGTCTTGTGGTCAACCTTCCAGAAGATTGTGTTCATTGTTGAACTAACTGTACCATGGGAAGCTGCAGTTGGTGAAACATGTGAGCGCAAACAACTGAGGTATTCGGACATAACAGCCGAGGCAGAGCAGCGCAGCTGGCGTGCCCGAGTGCTACCTGTTGAAGTCGGGTGCAGAGGTTTCGTTGCAACGTCGAAACCAAGCTCCTGAAAGGAATGCGATTGAGAGGTCAGGCCTTCCGGCGGGCTGTCAAATCACTGTCGGGTGCTGCTGAACGAAGTAGCAGGTGGATATGATTCAAGAGAAAGGACCCAAACTGGGCTGCTAGATGACATCGAGGGGTAAAGGCGGAGGGGGGCACACCTGGGACGCCAGATGTCGCCGTTGAGCCCTCCGGAGGTGTCGTGGGCCTATCAACGAAACACCAATGAAGGAGGGTGCCCACCTGAAGACCCCAGTGAAGCTTTTTCCCCTAACTCCCCACTCAACACTAAATGCTGAATAATCTGAGAGATTGTATTATCTAGTCCTATGAACTCAACTAACTATATATATATATATATGTTACGATTGGGTCGCATCTTGGATGCGCGAGGAGGGCCACCTCTCGATGCCAAAGGAATGAAGGTAGGAGCAGATTTTAATATAAATAACCAAAGTAACACTTGACAAAAGAGCAAAACACAGGTGTGCCTTAACACGGGAAGCTAAATGCTACTATTAGCAAGAGGCAGAGTTCGAAGTAGCGCGAGCCGAGCGCGCGGAGACTAATCCAACTTTAGCGTGGAACAAACAAAAGGGCAAAGAGTATACACAACGTAACAGTTGCCTTAAGCAAGCAAAACGTCCAGGAGGAACTTAGGTAGCAGGCGGTCTTAAATACAACACAATAATTAACGACCGGTGCGCCAGGCGCCAGTGCAGGTGAAACAATTAAGTTGCCATGGTAACGAGTATAAACTAGGAAGTGTTCAACTCAGGGAAACGGCAGAGTCCAAAACGTGATCAAAACATAATAGGACAATACAAAAAGGACATAAAACAAACTAGAGGTGTGATCCGGAAACCGGATCACAACAGTATATATATATATATGTGTATGTATGTGTGTGTATATATATATATATATATATATATATATATATATATATATATGTATATATGTATATATATATATATATATATATATATACATATATATGTATATATGTATATGTATGTATATATATGTATATATATATATATATATATATATATATATATATATATATATACACACAATACATACACTACTGCTAACGTTTGGAATTGCAACTGCATGCACAGTATATTATTTACTATAGTTAATACAACAATGTCTAATCAATATTTATGTATACCAAGGAAAAATAGAATACAGATATTGGGTTGATTGGCAACACTGAATGGTCCCTAGTGTGTTAATGTGAGTGTGAATGTTGTCTGTCTATCTGTGTTGGCCCTGTGATGAGGGGGCGACTTGTCCAGGGTGTACCCCGCTTTCCGCCCGAATGCAGCTGAGATAGGCTCCAGCACCCCCCGCTACCCCATAAGGGATAAGCGGCAGAAAATGGATGGATGGATGGTTTCATTATGTGAAGCGCTTTGAGTCCCTAGAGAAAAGCGCTATATAAATATAATTCACTTCACTTCAAATGTGTTTTTTTTAAATTGCATGAACATTTTTGAGGATGATTTTGCACTTCCAAATTGTTGTTTTTTCATCTTCCAGATGGGCTTCTTTAAGAGAAAATCCAGAGAGTTCTCCAAGGAGGACATGATGGATTGAGGCACCCACACAACAGGATGTGACTCCTGGAGTCACATATAAAAATGACAGACTTAAAAAAAAAAATCAATGACTACCTGTAGTGCACAAAGCCATCGTCTCACACGCAAACACATACAGGAACAAACCTATTGTCCCAGTCTTTTTTTTTTTGTCCTTTTTTTAGACACCAATGGCAATCAAGGCTTCAGATGAGGCAGAGCCTGTCACTGACACACATGCCAAAGTTGTGCATTATGACTGTTGCACTTCCATTTTTCCTGGACTTTTTTTTTAAATGCACTTTTTGCTAAGAAGATCCAAAGTGGCCACGCTCGAAGCAAGACTTAAGACACAGCTGCATCACTTGTATGGACACACTGTATGTATTTTTGAGCATTGTTGATGCTTGATCCGAGTCGCTTCAAAACACTGACTTGAACTTTTATTTTGACAGAAAAACGGTCTTGTTCTTTCTTGCCTTTAAATCACAACCTCCGATTGTACTGTAAATATGAGTGCTCCCACACTTAAAGCTTTAAAATGTACATAAATGTTGTTTTTTGCTGCAATAATTCATGTAATTTAATAGTTGCCGCCCACATGCCTTATATTTTGGTGCTCAGGTGTTACATTGATACCAAGTACAACTTATGCAAGTATGTAAATATGACACATGGTCTTATTTTGATTAGAAAATGAAATTATAGCTAATGAAAATATTTGGGTTTGTATCCACTTTTTGGTTGCATTTTTCATCCAATGACGCAGTACCTTTGAAAAGTGCATATTTCCAAGTTGTTTTTATTTGAAGAGCTTTGCAGTGTGTTCCAAAGAGATTATTTTGTACATGGTGACTTTTAATGCAATTTTAATGCTCTCCACTTTTAAGCACAACTAGTTTGTACAGAAAGTCATTTAAAGTTATTTTATGGCTACAATGTGTCCATGTGTTTGTTCGCTTTCATAAATTGGATTTAAAATGTGGTCTGGAATCACTTTTTTTTTTTTCCCAAGGATAATAAAGTGAGAAAGCTCTGCATTCTTCAGGTTTGTGTCCTTGTCAGCACGCAAATAAAGTGAATCCACTTCTGCCATGATCACATTAATTGCACGTAAGCGTTCATCTTCTCTTTCTTTTAGGTTTCTAGCGGCACGTAGGCGTTCGCGTCCACTTTTGTCTTAACGAGGGAATGATTAGTGCCGTATAGCAAGTCAGCACATGTGTAGTTTTAGGTGCGGCAGGGTTCCTGCCACCCCATCAATGTCGCCAAGTGGCTGTAAAAGTAGTACAGACCCCCTCAGGCTATGACAGAGGTGTCATTCCACGAGTTGTAAGTCTGTGTATCAACCCAAAAGTTATGAAAACATTTTATGAAGGATGAAAAGTTATAGCTCGGTTGGTAAGAGTGGCCGTGCCAGCAACTTGAGGGTTCCAGGTTCGATCCCTGCTTCCACCATCCTAGTCACTGCCGTTGTGTCCTTGGGCAAGACACTTTACCCACCTGCTCCCAGTGCCACCCAGACTGGTTTAAATGTAACTTAGATATTGGATTTCACTATGTAAAGCGCTATATAAATATAATTCAATTCACTTCACTACTTAGTGCTGCTTTAAAATGTTTTAGAATTATTTTTTTCAGTTGTGTGCCATCTTTTTCGTCATTTATATATGGATTTTTTTTTATTCTTAAACTTTAAATCTATGCATTTAATTTCAGAAATCTGGACAACTACCTTTTTTTTTTTTTTTTACCTTATCCTATTTCATTTCCATTATTTCCCAAATCAATCAGTCCCTACAGGATTTCAAAGGCTGTTTTTAACTTGTAACATAATGAATTTGCTTTAATTAGAAGCATTTAAGTCTCACCTTAAAACTCATTTGTATACTCTAGCCTTTAAATAGACCTTCTTTTTAGACCAGTTGATCTGCCGCTTCTTTTCTTTTTCTCCTCTGTCCCCCCCTCCCTTGTGGAGGGGGTCCGGTCCGATGACCATGGATGAAGTACTGGCTGTCCAGAGTCGGGACCCAGGATGGACGGCTCGCCTGTG